>NC_056737.1:447186301-447413801 GCF_019279795.1 Protopterus annectens | reverse complement strand
TAATTGCTTTATAGTTTTCTCTATTCAATACTTCCACGATAGCATTCAATTTCTCCCCTTCCTTTTCCTTACTACCTTGTGTTCTTGTGGTAGGACTTTATCCATTACTAATTTGGCTGCACAGTAATGTATCCTATTTACTTCCGTTATGTTGCATGAATCTCTATAGAGAGTCCCAATTACTGCGTTCATTTGTTTTATCAAACTTCTAACTTTCTGGGTTTTATTGACCTTCTGCAGTCTTATTTCTTTCATTGATCTTAATATGTCTATCCATGGCTTTGTGTGTTAGCCATGTATGCACAAGGCATCCTACAAACTACATATGCTAAATCATACAGAAATAAAATTTTACAGTTTTTATAATGGGGATGTGTTATCTGCCCTTCTACTCAAACAAAACATTGTGCAGATGCACCAGCCTATTGGGACATTGTGAATCTGCAGCCCATGTCATATAAGTGCACATATACCATAATTATGGTCACAGCAGCATACATGTGGCATGTGCAGGCTGGCATTTAAGCACATATGTTGGGACAAGCAATATTCATGTGAGCATACATCACAAAAATTTAATGATTATTTATGCATGAATATGCCCTGTGAGATGTCATCACAGCTGCAAGAGTATGCAAACTACATAAGACCTCTTATATAGTGAAAAGCGGTTAATGGTCCAGTTATGCAATGCTGAAATGTTTTTGCAGTGGGCCTGCAGCTGTAAGCATCTGCAAACTACTTAACAGTGAAAGTGAAAAATATGTTGGCAATGGTCAACATACATAGTGTTGCAGTGTACTTGTGGTGGGCTTGGTGCAGACATGCAATCCAGAACTGGGCCTGTGTTCATTTAATGCATAAGTGCATGGCAAGTCAAGAGAGATTTTTACCTGGAGACTATAATGTAGAACAAGATCAATGCAAGGACTCACCAGCATGCAACACACAATTTTTTTTTTATTACATAAAGTGTTTCCTTTACTATTAGAGCGACAAAAGAGGAGACAAATCTTATTTGCCCATTTCGGTATACTGCCACTATCAGTTGTTACCTCCTCCTCCCCCCCTATGGTTCCTCAGTCCCTTCTGTTAAACAATAGTTTGTCACAGCTATCTACCTGCAGAACACAAGCTAGCTATCCACAATACAAGGTGTTCACAACATGTCTGCTTCACTCCTTCCTTCATGCAGGCTATCACACATGATGACATTATCCAGCCCCAAGGAATTCCCTGCAGGCTTTTTAGTGCAACTCTTCAGTAAGATGGCCTGCTGGTGCTCCTGCAGAGATGTCACCCATATAGTCTCAGTCTACTTGGGTGTCAGCAGGCCCAACAGTGTCTACTTAGTAACATACTGGCATGACGTCAAGTACAAATGGGATACAAACATAGGCAGCCTCAACAGTCCAATGTAGATGTATCCAGGCTGGGAGAACACATCTGCAAGTGTCTAATTTCATCACTCTTCATTGTGTTCCCAGGATTCTTTCCAAACACAACTACCATGTCTTCCTAATGTTTTGCCATCACTCCAGTGTCCCTGCCAATCACTGTGTTGCCATTCAGCTGTGTATCAGCCTTGCATTGATATACAGCCACTGACATTCCTGCAAGGCATATTACATCTTATCTGTTCACAACAAAAGGTTCCTGTATTTCTCAAAAACTACCACCATACTGATAACCTTTAGAATGTGCAGTTTTCACTGCATAAGATTCTCATGTGTCCACTTCCACTTACTGCAGGTTCATCCTTTCAAACTCCAAAGACCATTCTACGTGTTACCTTTTCCTTATGGGTTATGAGCCGTGTTTGGGGTGGACTTGACAAGTCATAAACAGATGATCTGGACTCCCATGCCCTTTTCTCCATTCACACAGATTAGCACGATAAAAATGAATGTTTGCGGGTTATAAGTATCTCAATGCGCAAGTACCATCACTCGACTACTGTGCTTAGCATTTACGCATCATAAGCGTGTATATATTTTGCCTTTCAGCAAGTCAATTAACCAGACAATACTTTGGGGCAAATGTGAATTTGGGATATACACCCTAATGGTCCGCTATACCACAAGCCCAGTTACTACCTACCAAGCTATGAAAAGAACTACAGTCTTTACTAACAGAATTCCTGAATATAAAACTATAGTTATTGCATAGACTAAAAGTAAATGCTCACAAGGGAAGCAGCTTGCAAATTTAGCTTACCTAGCACGGTGTACCAAATGTTGCATGGTGTCAACAGTAGTCGTAGATAAACTGCTTTGCCTTTCATTTGAGAAATGATGCAACTGCAGCTGCCAGGAAAGCTCTCCTTCTAACACCCCTCCCACACAGAGTAATTTGTGCGAGAAATGGAAATTGTTGATCCAAAATTTCTATTTATTTCTTACCATTACTAGTATGTGAAAGTACCATGAAAACGGTAGTGTGCTATATCTACATGCTTCAGGGAAGAAACCTTGAAAAGATAGAGAAGTGAAGGTAAAAAAAAAAGGACTTGTAAAATTTGATATGTTAAATTTCAGAGAAAGTATTGTGTTGATGACAAGAACATTTCAAAGTTACTGTCAGACACGGAAAATATGAAATATATGCTATTTGTTCATACAGGCACATTTCTAACAATCCACAAAGTTTATGCAAAGACTGTGAATCCTGTGAGATATACAATTAATCAGTATCACAAATTGTGTGGCACTAAAATTACCAGGCAAGGAACAGACTTATGAAAGTGTAATTTAACTTCAAACAGAATTACGTTAACTATCTCCAGTGGCAAAAAGGATTAATACTCTAAATGCATTCCTGGGTAACACAATTTGGGAGACTGAGAGCTGGCCACAAATAATGGGACTTAGTGAGGTAGGCTGATCTGCATGTCCTCAAAGCTGGTATACCCCCTACCACCCAACCCTCACTCCTCGAGTACAAAGGTGCTGTATGGCTCCTGCCTAGCCCAGGAATACCCAATTCTCACCCTTTGGAATGAATGGGCAGACTAGCAAGTGAAACTACCCCACCACAGTTAAAAAGGAGCACAGAGAACAGTCCAAAACATTTAAGGTCTCCTGTGAGACAGGCAAGGTTAAAACTACTGAAGTTGTGAGGGCTTTGGAAAGCACATGAAACATTCTGATGGCAAGTGTGATGACAGATATGGCTACAAACATGTTTAAAATATCTTATGACTAATGAATTATGTGCAGAAGCTGTTGAAAAGAGAATCACCTCTCTGAAGTGACCAAGAAATAAAGTAGTTTTCAATTAATATTCAGAAAAAGAGACTATGTGTATTCACAAAATGACACAGAAATAAGTTGCTTACTGGTACATTACATATTAAAGAATGTGCAATGCACCCAGCAAAATAATGTACAAATAAACTTGGGTTTTAAGAAATGTGGTGTTTGGACTACATTATGATGCATTGTGATGCAAGGCATGCTCAAATATTGGAAGCACGACAGTCTAAGAGTTAGATGGAGGCCACGGAGTAAACTACTTCATTTTATTTACCATATAAAACCTTTGGGTTAGAAAATGCTTGCATATATGTATGATAATTATACAATAAAAGCTAGTTAGTATTTAAAAATGTGCAAGCTGACTGATCAGCCCAACCAGCATGCCCACTGCAAACAGAGCATACATCAATAGAAAAAGGTTGTGTTCTCCAAGTCTATGCTTCATTTCAAGCATCCAAAATTGCTTCATACTTTAGGTCCATCCCTCATAAAATCTGGTTTTACGGCAAATCACTGAGGGGATAAGTTACTAAATAATAATGACAACGCAATGCACAATCACATAAATCCTGTTATTCTAGCAGCATTCCACATTTGTAAGAGCAACATTTACAATAGGGACCTTTGCCCCCTTATTTAAGGCTCTGTGACATTTCTTGAGCTAAATGATCAAGAGGTACATACAGAGGGCAGAGAAAAATACAAGGAAAATCAAGTACATTCTGCAAAACTAAAGAAACATACCAGATTTTCCTTGTATTTTTACCCCGTCTCTCTTGTACCTCTCAACTGTCTAGATTTTACAGGTTTTTTTTTTTTTTTTTACCAAAACTAAACAAAAAATCAAATAAATAGCTATGACACACGCTTCCTTTCTCCACTGCTTGCTTTCCAAAGAACTGATGTACTGTTTAAGCATGGGAACGCAAGTCCCATACCCAGCATATCAAAGCAGCAGAAGAATGCTGAAACAAAATGGAGGAACACCAAAGCATAGTTATACAAAAACATTATTTAAAATAATAAATAATTTCTTTCTTAAATAATATCATTGTATAATAGCAATATTCATGATCAAACCATGCCAACAGTGGCTAATTCTTCAATACACCACACCCACTATCTGGTTATTGCTTAATGATAAACAGTTCCAACTGGTTCATATAGATAGAACTTGGGTAGTCTGACTTGCAGAAAATAACAGACAATAAGAATGCACAGTCTCAATGTGGATAATAAGAATATGCAGAATAAAAAAAAGCATCAGTAAAAATACATAATATAGGAACAAATATATAAAAATTAGAGGAAGTGGTGGTGTTTTTATTTTGTTGCTTGACACTAACCAGAAAATATTTTATTTTCAAATTGAGCACATAGGTTCCAAGTTGTATAATTTTAAATTCACCTAAGATTACATCCAAGACTTTCACTTGGAATACGGTCAGTACCTGAAGTGTTTCAAGAAGCAGATGCAAAGATCAAGATGCCTAATTATATGGGATCAGGCCAATGAAGGGCATGAAGAACCAACTTAGTGGGTGGGAAACAATAAAAACTGGAATCAGGAATGACTTTTGTCTAAAACATATGAAGGAAGACACCAAGCCAAAGCAATACTGTTTAACGCTTTCTTCTTTAAGAAAGCAAGACTTCTTCGGAACAGATACACTATTTCAAGCCACTTTAAATACAAATTCAAAACGCCTCTCCTGATTTTGCTTCCAGCAAATCAAAAAGAAGCTTTTCCTTTTATTCACAACAATAAGCACTTACATTCAGAGCTTCATTTAAACCTGGATGTGTACTGTATTAACAGTACAACTTATTTGTTATACCAATTCTGCCTTCAAAATGGTACTGAAATCACATCCAGTAAAGAAAGAAAGAATCTTGCTCCATGTCAATTAATGCATAATCCAGACAGCTTATATATGGTGTTAGTTACTACCCCTAGTTTATAACAAACACACATCCTGTAAACTACAGAAATATTTTTGTATTATTTTCCTGTGTAAAAATGCATTACAACAAGTGCAATTAGACAAACCATCATCTCAGAATTGCAAGAAAATTTTGCTCTAGGGCTAAAACAAAGATCTATCTAAATTTAATACAGAAACATAGAAAACTGGGCGAATAAACCTATAAACCTTGCAAAGCTCACATGGGCAAGTTTCTCTCATTTTTGCCAATACAAGTTTGAGAACCTGCTCCCTAAAATATCTTTTAAACTACTTCTGGTATAAACAAACAGAAACAATGCCCACAATTCTAACTATATCTAGGTTTCTCTATACTAAATTATTCAGTTTGACTTCAACATCTATTTTACTGCCTAGGAATCTACGCGATAAATGGACAGGACAGGCTAAAACAAAAATAATCCTCCTTGTTATTTTCTAAAATTGGAGAATATAAAGTCCTTCTTTCGTAGGTTTTGAAAAATATTTTCCACAAACACATTGTTAGAACCATCTGCCAAAAGCATTACCTTCAGATTACCCATTCATACAGTTATACCTGAACGGATTAAGCATGAAACTTCTCACTACTTGTCACTTAACTATACTTTGACATGATGGAGCAAGGCTTTGTTAAAACTTATGTTTGCAAAGTCAGATTTTCCATAACATAGGCAAACATATTTCATTTTAACTATTCAGAAACATAATCTTTATTAGCATAATGCTTTATATATACATATATATATATATATATATATATATATATATATATATATATATATATAAACACACTGCCTTAAAATTTCTGTGCCTTCTAATGGAATTAAGCATTTTCATATCAAAACAAAATTTTCCCATATCAAAACAAATATGATAGGCAAGTACTAAGCTAGCTGCCCTTGTAGCTCATTTTAACCATAGCCAATTTTCCTTCTCCGGTTTGAATTAAACTATCCCATTTAGTTAGAGATTGTATAATTATCAACCATGGGATGGGTAAGGCCAATCACCCCTAATGAGAATAACTGGGATCAACAATACGTAATTTGAGGAAGTCCATGCATGGGATAAAGCATTTAGGAACTGCCTCTTCTCATTAGTAGTAAATGAGTTTCCTATCCATAGATCCAAGTTTTGTTTGAATATGAACAGGGATGATCTTGGATGGGTAATCTGTTCTGAGCAGCAGTATCCTCTTTGAGATATCCCTGTCCTTCCAAATGGTTCAGCTGATATTGCAGAAGAGGTTTAGATTCCTAAACTGGAGTATTTCTGATGCCATTTGACTTGCTAATGTGTGGTAAACCCATCAGTATTGGGTCAGAGGATGCCTTATATGCCAAACACAGGTCACCTCGTCAGTCTGTAAGATACAGAGTACAGTGACATCTTAAAATCCTTAATGAAATACAAACAACAACCACATCTTACAGAGGAAAACACCTTAACCACTTCATTATTTAAATACTTTCTAAACTAAACTCGATTATAGACTTCAGAGGCAACAATGGACTAAAATGGGGTACCTGTATGATTTTTGAATTTTGGGGATATCTCCAAAAAAGTAAAGTCTTGGAAATTCAACAAAATTATCTCCAATGTACAACCATTCCGATAACTATAAATCATTTCTTATACCTTTTCAATTAAAGCTGCTCATTTTTTAGTTATAGCTTTCGTTACTTAGCACGGATATCACTTCAGTAACATCAGTACTCATCACCACTAAGCCATCTCATTTACCTGCTTTCATGTACCTTAAATTATGAGAACTGGCTATTTCAACATTATTTTTTTGCCTCTTGCTCAAACTGAAGCATATTTTTTGTCTCTTGCTCAAACTGAATTTTTTTATTTTTCAAACTTTTTATTAGGTTTCTGAAAAACTGAGAATTCTTCTATATAGAGTTTACAAAACCTGAATAAAAAGTGTATGTTTTTTTGAAATATGACTGGCATAAATATATTTCAAATTTAAGCTTCTAATACACAGATTTTAAAACTTACACATGGTATGTACTATAAATGTCCTTTTTGAAGGACATATAAAAAAAGTCAGCCCTTTCTTTAAAATGGCCAGCTCATTCTCATAAATGTCTAATTATCAAGACAAAAATCCTTTCGTATGATTTGTCTTTCATATTAACACTATTCACGCTACTGCCAGTCAGCTCAATCCTTATTCCAAATAATCAGTTTGCCTTCCTGCTTTATTAATATTTTCCACCTTTGATAAAATTTGGTTTGACTCAATATTTACATAACTCAACATTCGAGTCCCACAATGTCCCATCTAAAATTAAATCCATGCTCAGAATGTCTGCAATAAAATGCAGCTCTCCTCCTGAATGTGAACTGTTGCTATGATGTACAATGTTCAAGACAGTTCCCAGTCTTTAACTTAAGTTTATTTCATCTAATATAGACAAATAAGAAATCAGCTTGCACCTTTCGCAATCTGTGCCACTATAACCTCTCTCACACCTCTTCCTGCTGTTGTACTGTTGCCTGGTGGAACTCTCCTATGCAATCTCTATAAAAAAAACACCCCTTCCAGTTGCTGTGACAAGTCAAAATGGGAGCCTGGTCCCAATTACAGTTTTTTCAGGTAATCTCTTGGCTTTCCTGTTTAGCTGGAAAAGGATCACCACTCCCACACAAAATATACATTCTAAACGTTCATATAAATGTATTGCATTGCTTATATACAGTGTTATTAGCAGACCAGAGTTCCAATGTAGCGACCCCTAACCGGGAAAAGCCTAAAGACAGAACACATGCTCTTTAAATCTTATAGGAAATTCTAGTATTTCTTTTTCTATGCATAAAGTGCATTCCAAGAAGTGAAATTGGCCAAAAAAACTGATAGCTGTGGGGGGAAATTTTTCTTTCTATCTAAATCTGCTAACAAAAATACAAAATGCAGGGTCAAACTTACAAAGCCAGCATGGATAAGTAGATTCCAGAGAAATGTGTCCAAACTACCCAATTTTAATACACAATTATCACCCTGATGACACAAGCATCAAACTACTAGTACCTAATGATGTTAATATTAATAAAATCCGCAGTGTGGTTGGCACTACAGTAGTAAACAAGGTGAAAATAAAGCAAACAACTTGGAGGTCAAGAATATTCAGATCCGATAAATAACAAATATATATATATTATATCTAATGTTCATTAATTTACACAATTTTCTATGTCTGTTAAGACTTTGTGTTAAGAAGAGGACAAGTTCATGGGTTAAATGTATTACAATGCTAATAAAAACTGGTTAACAGTTAATAAAATTAGCACAAAGTTTTCTGGGGGATACAGCTGAGAAGTTTAACATGTTTCTTTATTTAAACATAAAACAAACCTAGTGGTAATACTCCCAAGTCACAAACAGAAATTGTTCCCGTTTAATATCTCTGCTGACACCTGAGCGAATACTTACAGCAATTAACATTAGCAAAACTATTACTGGATGTGATGGCATAATCTTAGATTTCTTAAAATTGGCATGGAATATATTGCTTCCACTGTGAAAATTTTCCTACAGAATGGAAAAGTGTGTAAGCACTAGCACTTAAAGTGAACAAAAATACAGTTCTGAACTACTGCCCAATCACTCTGCTCATTTCCCTCTTCAGACGTTTTGAAATAATGCTTAGTCAACAAGTTGCAGGCTACTCATCAACATACCTTCAGTCAGAAATATTCCACCAAGTCTGCTACTGCTGCTTCTATTGCTACTACTACATAGATGATACTACCTGCATGAATACAAACTACCTGCATAAATACAAACATCTGTGTAATCTAAATGACATGCTGTCTGCTCAGTTGGTCTACTGATGTTTAGGTAAGACTGCACCTGTAGCAATATATCAGCAAAACAAGTATTCCTAAAGCCAACGGTCACGGTCTCTCACATTCAACCTAAAAAGCAGAGTCCCTCTGTTCTAAGTTTGCTACTCCCTAAAATGAAAATCAACACCATGGAGAAAATTAAAGTGACATAATCAATTTGGTGCCAAGCAACCCTTTCTCCAACTCCAAGCCGATTTTCAAAACTACAGAGATGGTCTGATAAGCAGTCACTACAAATTAATAATATAGCAATGGTCAAAAGTACGCACTTCTTTTCTGAACTTTCATTACCCAAATTACATGGCAAGGATAGTGGTGTCATTAAACACATAATTAAATTCAAGGTAAACACCTGCACCACACCACACGTCACATAGTTCCTCAAAACCTACACCACCAAAACACACACACACACACACACACACACACACACACACACACACACACACACACACACACACCTACATTTGCAGAGGCTCTCAATAAAAATCTGCCCAAGCAACAGGGACCTCCAAAGCAGAAACGCAAGCAACTTCCACCCCCCCCAAGACAACCCAAATGACACATAGCCCACAAACTCAGTGTGCCACTCAACCACAGCCCATAAGGCCTAACAACATACCCAATACTCTAGTCATAGGTGACTCTACAGTCAGGCACACTGATCTTTCACTCACCAGGCTAAACAAGGAGAAAAAGTTACTGTCAGCTGCCTGTCGGGTGCCAGGATCCGCCACATAATGCACGCACTCAGGTCACTCCAGAACAAGTACTAATATGACTGTCATTATCCACGTTGGTGTGAATGACCCGAGACGTACCTCTATGGACTACATGAAGAGAGACATGGAGGAGCTGCCCGATCTTGTAGCCCAGGCAGGTATGTCCCTAGCCCTGAGTAGCATCCTGCCATCACCTAGAAGGATACCACAGTACAAGGACAAAATGATTGACTTCAACAATTGGCTAAGCTTCTGGTGTCATTCTAAGGGGATCCAGTATCTGTCTGCCAGGGATGACATGATCGACACACCACAATGCTATGCCAAAGATAGCCTGCACCTGTCACCCTTGGGATTCCAGATACTGACTAAGGGTCTTGCCACCCCTATAGTGCCTTTTTTAGGCAAGGTTCAAATGACAAATTTACCACCATAACAAGTACAGGCAAGCAAAATCGGAGGGTAATGCTCCTCAATGATAGAAGTCTAAACCTCAAAATGCACTTACTCGAGGCACTCCTTAAAATGGAGAACATCAACATCTGTGCAGTGACAGAGACCTGGTTCAAGGCTCCAGAGAGCGCCCCTGCATTGCCAGGCTATAATTCATACCACACTTTTCGGCCACCTAACCTGGACCGAAACACAAAAGGCGGAGGCGTGTCCATGTTCATTAAGGATATCCACACCTCCAGGCTACTTGCACAGCATAATGCATCAGAGATTATCCAAATGCAACTTACTCTGGGCAAGACTGCAATCCAAATTGTAGTTTGCTACAGATCCCCCACCATGCCCCAGGATTCCCACCCCTAATAATGGGCGATTTTAACTACCCTACCATTAACTGGGAAAACTACTCGTGTACCAACTCCTTTGCTCAATGTTTTCTGCAATTCATAAATTCCAATGCCTTGGATCAACTTATCCACAACCCCACCAAGGGCAGCAATATCCTAGACCTGGTCATTACCAACATGGGCAGCCAGTGTTCCACACCAGAGGTCAATTCCTCGTTGGTCAGATCAGACCACAAGCTAAAATCACCCTAGACAGCCATATCCCACCCCCACCCTCCATTAGGGAAACCACCGTAAAAAATTTCGCCAAAGCCAACTTCTCGCTTCTTAAGACAGAAGTGGCAAACTTCACGACACCCATGCAGACAGACAATGGAGGTACGACTGCTGAATCATACACAAATGCACTTTATAAGCACCTACACAGTGCATGGATCGTGCAATCCCTAACAGAACCAAGATGCTATCTTCCAAAAAAAAGGAAGCCAATCTGGTGGTCCACTGCCATAAATAAAAACTCTACAACAAAAGAAAGAAACTGTTGCCAAAAAGAGTGAAATCCCATGATTTGGGGGGGGGGGCTCCCTGGTTCAGCCTCAGTAAAAAGCTGAGACCCCTCATAAACTCCTCCGAAGCTAGTTACGAAAACAAAATCGCCACTGATTCTAAAGACAACCACAAAGCATTCTATAGCTATGTCAAGAATCTAAATGGCAACACTCAAGATCTGCTCCGAGTTACAGCACAATGGTAGTAAATATAAAGAACCAACCGATATTGCCAACATCCTGGCAGATACGGTCAGTGCTAACTTTACCCCCCTCTCACCCCCTAAAGGGCCCATCTCTATACCGGAAGAATGCAAAGTTCCTGTAATCACGGCTGCAGAGGTAAAAATTACACTCTCCGAAGCCAAGAACACAACATCCATGGCACCTGACAACATCCCAGGCTGCGTTCTACATGAATTACAGAAGGAACTGGCACCCCACCTAAGAACCATGTTCAATCATAGCCTCACCTCAGGCTTTGAGCCCATTGAATGGCGCACAGCAACGGTTATCCCACTCCACAAAGGGGGAGCCACCACGGACCCCGGGAACTACCGCCCCATTAGCCTGACGAGCCTGGTCTGCAAGGGTATAGAACATATCATGGAACTTATAAACAATGACACTGGTAATCTCCAAACTCTGGTCCCCACCCACTTTGGGTTTGTAAAAGGCAGATCATGGCTCCTAAACCTGCCAGACTTCTTTGAAGCAGTCAACAAAGCTGTAGAAGAGGGTAAGGTGGTTCACACAGCCTATCTAAATCCAGCCAAGGCTTTCAACACCATCCCCCACTCTGGAATTATAGATAAACTCACTAAACTAGGTATAAAAGCCCTACGTCACAAGATATAAATCCCTATGTCACAAGATGGGTTGCCAACTGGCTCACAAACAGAACCCACACTGTGAAAGTAGCAGACTCCAAATCAGACTTCAGACCAGTGATAAGTGGAGTACCACAGGGTTCAGTCCTGGGTCCTCTCCTGTTTGGTATCTACTTCTCTGAAGTACATGCCAACACAGAAGGTCTTTGGCTAATGAAGTTCGCAGATGACTGCAAACTAGGAGCCATAATCGAAACTCCTAACTATGTGGACATCCTACAAAAGGGCCTCACTGAGACAGATGCCTGGTGTCAAAGCCATGGCTTTAAGCTCAATGCCAAAAAGTGCATGGTCATCCCTTTTGGTAAAATCTCTGTACCCATGAACTACCACATAGGCGGTAGTCTAACACCGAAAGTATGATAAGAGACTGAGGGACACAGGTGGACAGTCTCTCCTTTGATAATCACATCGCCACAGTAGTCAGGAAATCCTTCTATGTGGCACACCTCATCACAAAAGTGTTCTCATCCGGGGGGGGGGGGGGAATAGGTCATTGTTCCCCTCTACTTGCCACTCATTAGACCCATTATAGAATACAGCGCCCCTTTTGGTATGTACCTCACAAGACATCTACAACTGGAAAGGCCACAGAAATACCTCACAAAGAGGATTACCAGCCTCAAACAGATGCCATATGTAGAGTCTCAAAAAATTCCAGCTTTACTCAGTCGCATATCGCCTACTCAGAGGCAGTCTCTGCCTAACATACAAAGCTATGTCAAACCCAGAGCTGTTGGACATGCTCCACTTAAAAAAATCCCAATTCCTCCAAGCTGCACGCTGTAGCGACCTAAACCTGGTCACCACAATAAACAGAACATGCTGAAGAGATAGAATCATGTCCCAGAGACTTCCCATACTCTGTTCTACCTATCTATAATCAAACAAAGCTCCCCATTAGCACTCTTCAAGAAAAATCTTGACGATTGGATGGGAGATAGACAATTCACCCCGGGGATCACGTCTGTGACTCTGCTCGACAGGGCCACAGGAAAACTTTGGTGGCGAAAGCCAGGGTACCTTTTTGGCTAGGCTTACATAGGCCCTAGGGCCAATAGCCTAGTACCTACCTATGAACTAGCCTAGTGGGTCTAACCCTATCAAAAAGATAGACAAAATAAAAGTTTTCACGTTGAGGAAAAAAAAAAAAAAAAAAAAAAAAAATTTGCTACATGCTTTCTTGATCAGCTTTACAAGATGAATTTAGGTTTGGTTATTATTCTCTTTACTGATTACAAAATTCAGTAATAAAACAAGTTTATTTTAAAAATGAATAGAATTCGATTTTAAAGTTTAAGACCAGTGATTCATTACTTAAGAAAGTTTTATTTTAGACGGTAGGAGTCTAATAACCAACTTTAAGATGCAAGCTGTACTGAAAGCAATTCCCTCAATTTACAGAAAACCACCACTCGTTATTTTACTTCCACAACTTTTCGCTCATGTACTCACTCAGTCTATGCACAGTACATTATATCTATCTGCATACATACACACTTTTTTTTTTAAACCATGGTAAACAAATTTAACAGTTTATGGTAACCAGTCAATTATGTTTTGGGAGGTGAAAAGTAACTGCAGTACCTAAAGCAAACAAACGAAAATGTGAGAGAATATGCAAATTTCACACAAGGAGTAAATGTAAGAGCTGAACTCTGGACCCCAACTCTGCAAGTCAAAAATGCTAACCACAAAGCAGCTAAAAATGTCAAGGAAAGTCAAGAGTTCAACTATTTATTTACTTTATAAGCATGCTTATACTCTGGATGCTATTCCCTGACAGTTGAAAGAAGATTTTGTGGAAAGCTAAAATAAATAAATGTATTTACTGCAAACTGAAAAAAACAATGCAGGTTGCTGCCAACTCTATGGCTCTCAACAGAGGTTAGGTTTCTCCTTTTCTTTTCCAATTAAAAGACACCTACAGTGGGAGCAAGAGGGATGGACTACAACCTTCCAAGGGAAATTAAAAGCAATAAGGAGAACATTGGTCATTCAATCAATCCAACAATCTAAGGACTCTGGACATCAGAAAATGAAAGACTCCTTCATCAGGTAAATACCAGTCATTAAGGGAAGCAAAGACTACAGAGGGAGAGAAGATCATGCTGCATACACTGCATAACCACAATTAACATGAACAAGGCCCAAGACTAATACTGAATTCTCACTGATGCTTCACCGATAAGCACTGTAAATTGCTAAAAGGAGGCACACAGTTCAGTTACTTTGACAATGCTACCAAAATTCTTACTTAATTTTATACTTATGTAGGAGGCTGCAGCAGTGTAGCTAGGGTGGGGCAAAGGGGACAGCCACCACGGGTACAAAGTACAAGGAGGAGTGAGTAATCCATGCTTATCAGTCTACACTATAGTACATTAGTCATTGAAATGCTGGTATTGCAATTCCCATCAGAACTGATGTGATTAAAGCTCCATGTTTGGCAAAAACTGTAGCAAGCAGTTTGCTACACAAAAGAGAGGGACAATTGTTTTATATTTTAGAATGGAAGCACTTAGTTCTCACTGGTAGAGGACCTTTTTTGTTCCTCATCAACTTAAGAGTGGGGGGTGGGGGACACCACAATGGGGAAAGGCACTAGGTGCCAACCTAGCTAGCTACACCTTTGAGAGGATGGCTGCATTTCTTCCTACTTGCTCAAGAACGGACCTCTAAGTGGCTAGTTAAAAACTTTTTCCTGGACGAAAGAAAGAAGAAAAAAGGCAATGATACAGCAAAGTTGATAACTGTGGAACAGTAACATTTGTGAATAATATATTACAAAACTGAAAGTAATCACAATGTGTCTGAAGTACATCCAGAACTAATGTTGTCCTCAAGTGTCTCCTATTATCAACCCATTCATTTTGTCCACTAGGGAAGAATCTACCAACAAGGGTCATCATTAAAGGACAGATGGAAATTTTTCTAGGCCATAACAGAGTGCACACTATGAAGCACTGAAGGGAAAGGCATGCAATGGGCTATCCTTAGTGGGCATTCGGTCACTTCTGCAATGGACATTTTTACAAAGTAGCTCTTTCGCCTGCCCCACCCCAAGTCATAAGTGGTGGATCCTTCTGTCTTCACCACAGAGATCACATCATTCCATGTGCCTCAAAGTGCATGCAAACCTCACCCTCCATATCACAGAATTTAGCGGGCCATGTCAGTCACTACTTCCCCGCACAACGTGGCCTTCTCACTGCACAGGCTGCTAATCAAACTTCAGTCAGCTGAACTACTGTCAGAGCTCCATTCACCTGTGCTAAAAAAGCCAGGAAACTAGAACTTATGGATACATGGTAGTATTGCCATGTTCTATTTGGTTTAATCAAATATACTAAAAAATAAAATATAAAACATCCATTTCTAGGAAAACCTGGAATCAGCTCAGTTAGAAGTGAACTCTCACTGGTAATCTGTGGTCAATTCCAGCAATTGTGTTTTGGAGTTGAGGGGGATAGTTGTGCAACAAAATATTCACTTACTTATGCAGTATTCTCCCTTTGGTAAAATAATGTTGAGACAGTCCTGTAATTCAGACAGCATGACACTGACCAAAACACAAAATGGGGTGAAACTTATCTTTTCCATGAAAAGAAACACAAAACTTGATTCAGGAGAAAACTTAGGCCAAACAAAGCAGTATATGTGGAAGAGACTGGCAATACTACATCACCGACTGAAAAAAATTCTGCAGTTGGATAAGTTTTTATTGTTTTCTCTGCTCCCACTGCTTGATGGACATTAGTCCACATCCTGGCCAATCCATTCCCCAATCACCACGATGAGGGTCAACTGGGAGGGGCTATCATGTATACTGCCACAAGGAGTAGTTCAAAGTTTTTTCTACTTAGTGATATATTTGCTCTGCTGACACAGAGCTTGCAGAGCTGATGAGGAATATGCAATGAGCTGTCTATGCTTATTATCACTACACACCTACATAGGGGGTTAACACCAAGTAGACCCCCAGCAAAGAAGATGGTTTGTCCAGTTTCCTCCGGACCCCGCATCTCCATGTGCTCTTGGAGCACCTGTTCCCCTCTCCACCCCTTCCAAAGACATGTGAACAGACCACAACCCTTTAGCCTTCTACCTCCTCCACTGCTGGGCTTGCAAATTAAACCTGGGTCATAGTATGGACCTCATCCCTCTGCAAGGAGGGGCCAAGCTTGGATAAGGTTTCCACCATGAATTAGCCAACACAAGGATCATGAAACTTCGGTGTGTTCAAAATGTGTGCCGTCAAGACAAATCTGTAGTATAAGGGGGGAAACAAATTGAAAAACAGTCCAGATTAAGGCAAAACATATGGATCCCAAAACAAACAAAGGGTTATCCAATGGACCATCCGTTACAAGTTTTCAATCACGTTAATCCCTTCAGCAATAAGATCAGACATGACAAAATCTACATTTTTTTTTCATTCATAGGTTAGTACTAGGCTAACTGCCCTTGCGAGCCACTGTAAGCCTAGCCAATTATCCCTTGTGAGACTCGAACCCTGCACCTTGTGTTTGTAAAGCAAACACCTTAACCATTAGGCCAACCCAATAAGGAAGGAAAATTCAACATGGTAGGAAAAGCAGCAAAATGGAGATTTGTTTTTCACTGAAGCTAAGTAAGTACTGCTAAATAATTTGGAGGTACAGCACCAAATATGTTCAGTGTCTTAACTTATTAAGAAAGGGTCAGGCAAGTTTATGCTCATGTCTGCTAATTAAGCTCATCATTTTATCTACACAGTTTTATTTACACTGTCATTTTTGCACGGTTGTTAACTAGAAACAAAACAATTAAGGCTGCGCCTTTGGTCTTCTGAAAGAAAAAAACTCTGTATTCCAACTTTAAGTGGAACTTTCCATTATATGAACAAATTAGCTGTATGACAGACAGCAATACTTTACCATAACTTTTACAATTTTTAGATTATGGGAATCACAGAAATTATAAAAACAGCAATGGCTGGAGGAAAGATGGATCGTACTTTGTGTGACAGTACGATAGTGGTGAGCCTGACTTCACCAATAAAATGACTGCAGAAAATTTTTACCTGACCAAGTTTCAAGATTTATATCTATAAAATGTACTGCATTAAAAGTGGGTCAATTTTTATTAAGCTGAAGAGGTTGTAAACAAATTCTCAGCAACATACATTTATAATTAACAAAATCTACACTTCAAAAGACTGAATATGAAAATAAAATTAGCAGAACCAATAAGAAGTTACTTTCTAAAGAAATAAGTGGAAGAGAGAAAGAAAGGATCTGCTAAGCAATTTTTAAATACCTGTTGATTCCTGCTAACAAGAACAATTAAAGCAGGGCCTCAAACACACAATATTGTTAGGGTTTCCTTCTACTGGCAGCACACCTGAATTTCGATGTTTAGAAGTTCAGTAACAGCTAAGGAAAACAGAAGAGAATATTCTGTAACATACATTTTATTTCATGTACAAAGCACATTTATGAAGTTATAAATCTGTAACAATTTAGTAAATGCCAGCTTGCTAAATTCAATAACAAAAAAGGTTGGACTTGGGAAATGCCAGACATTTTTTTTTTTTAATGTGCATACATAAAGGATATGAAAACTTAGTACAGAATGGAAAATGCATACAATGTTCATTCCGTTTTTTACTTCCTGTTTATCAAATTCTGGTCATGGGTGCCTGCAGCTTAGCCCTTAAAGCAAAAGGAGTGAGCTAAGAAATCAATGCTGGATGGGATGCCAGTTTACTACAATACACTCTAAAATTTATTTTTATTTATTTATTCAAATTTGTTGACCGGGAGTGCCCGACTGGACGTAGGTCCATTTTCAGCGGAGGCCCGGGGAGAAAAGCTCCACAGTTAAAATAAAACAGACAGTACTTACATTGGATTACATAGTGATTAACAATTTACATAGCAATTACTTACAACATATTTACAGATGAAGAACATAGTACATCAGTAGACATCTAGAATCTTTATCTGTGAAGTGCATACCAGACATTAACAAATGTTACAAGAAGAAGTTCGTACTGTATAATAAGTACTGGCTTAAGAGCATCTGAGCTTGATATAATCAAGGTAGTTATGCAAAATGCAAATCATGCAAAACATAGGGGGCAAATCAGCACCTTGCCAAATTAAATACACATGCGTTTAAAATGTATGGGTAATGTGTGATCGCACTTTAGTGAAATAGTGCACGAGAGCAGCAACTGTCTGGCGCTGCAGTTGTCAAGGTCAGGCGTGATATGCATCACTGAAGGGGAGTAGTGCTAGTCGTAAGTTTAATGACATTATCTATGATTTTAGTTTCAGCTGTATGCAACCCAATACTGTAAAAACAGATATGCTTATATCCTTGATTGATACTGTCAATGCACATTCAAGTACACATTTTCAAGTTATAAGGATTGTGGTACTCAAAGTGCAAGTAGTAAGACAGCAGGTAAACATTACATGGTTAATTAAATTCACGGTTGCATGGTCCCCAGTAAAAGAAGGACTGGCCAGTGACAATCCAGGATGTGAAACAAAAGGAAGTAAAAGTCCTAATGTACACTAGATGTGCGCTTTTGTTGTAGTGACTTTTTTAAAGACAACTGGCCTGTAAAATGAATGCTAAATATAATACACACTTCTCTAAAAGGCCACATTTTTGTAACAGTACTTAATCTTCTAATCAAAGGTATACCCTTTTACCACCACCCCTTAGATTTTTAACACCGCCCCCATTTTCCACCAATTGGTTCCCAAGCCGTGTGACGTCACCACATCTTTAAATCCACAAAGAAACAAAATTTTAAGATAGCAAACTTAATACAGTATATTCAAGTTAGCTTGCATTACTCGTTTGAAAAATATTAATAAAGTAGTAAGACGAAAGTTAATTCAGAATACTTCTGAGGACTGCATTTCATATTTCAAACACAAAACCAGTAAAAAAATACCATGCTAAAATCTAAATACAATAAAGCATTACAGTTTTACATCCAATTATAATGACACGAAGCATTTATACTTAACCATGCTCCAAAACTACGCATTTCCGAACAAAGACCTCCCTCCCCATTGAGCCCACTGTACGGTCTTTATTGACAATCCCGTGTCTTCTCTTCAGAATTCCATATTATCATCAAGTATTGTCTAACTTCGTTTGCTGACACCCGGAGGTAGAGAGAAAAATTGCTAGTACAACTGCTAAAAAAGTAGTGCAAAAAAAGTATTTACTACGGTTATTTACCCCCACCTTGTGGCAACTTCACCAATTACAACTACAACTGCAGAGTCTTCTTATGATTAGCTGTTTCTTGTGTATTTCCATACTTCAGCACCTTAACAGTATCAAACTTTGTCATATACGTTTAATTGCTGTAAAATGCATTCAAAAATCAAAAGGCTATGGTCGCTCTTATTTCAAAACAAAAAAGTCTGTTACTGACAACATGGGAGTGCGGGTGAATTTAAATAGCCCCAGCTTGTCTCTTTAAATCAGATACACAAAAAGATATTCCCACCTGTCAAATGTAATGCTGGCAATAAATTGTCGACAGTAAAATGAATAGAACAAATAACTTGAAAGTAAACACTGCCAAAACCAAATGCACAGAGTTGTAAATCACATTTTTAAAAGCCAAAGATCTCAGGCCCTGGCTTCTTTTTTATCACACTCTCCCACACACACGCACACACACTCACAAACTCATCTCCATGACACTCTAAGTCTTTCTACCACCCCGACAACATTTTTAGCACTAACAAAGTAGCAAGCTCTGCCAATTGCGATTGGACGCAGACACTTTTGGAAAGTACCCACTTTAGTCTATCTGTTGAAAAACAGATGCCCCTTCCTCCAAGCTCGGAATCGCAGGGAATCCCATCCGATATTTCGAGGGAAACTAAAAATTTCCAGAAAATTAACATTAAAATTCAAGATGGCTGCCAACAGGGGGAAAGCAAGAGAGAGACGCAGCACCGCTCCCGCACACGCAAAGTAGTCCCCCAACCAGTTTTTTTCTTCACATTGATGAAACCATATCAAGGCCTTCTCTCTGTTAGGTTCGAACCTTTCCCTCTCCGGGTCACCGTTCGGTGGGCAGCATTTGTTCTCGAGTGGGAAGGAGCGACTGACGTTGCATAGATGGGGAGGGCTCGGCGGAGGTGTACTGAATGGTTGTGCATCAACTCTTTCCCTTTAAATCTCCAGCTGTACAGAGAGAGAGGGGCAGGCATCTTTCTGCAGCTTTGGGGAGAGCATGCTTTACCACAATTTTTGCTTGCCAATGGGTGCCAGCTACGGTAATAGTTTATAACACAGCCCGTCAGTTTGTTCTAATTCCTATACACAGTTTCCACTTATCTTTCACCACTTGGTAGAAGCTGGGTTGCCATTTTTGTTAGAGATGTTCTTACACTAACAATAAACAAATGCTTGTGTGACAGATGGGTCAACAAACGATCAATGCATTGTTGTTGCATATCGACCAGTAATAGAAAATAACTAAAGCAGTGTGTAATAGTACTATTTGCACAAAGTGCCATTTTGCGCTTGTCATTTCTTATACAGTGAGCAACTTTGTTCACTTTTATACATTCACTCCTTGTGTGTGTTTTTTTTTTTTTTTTGCACATGGGCGAAATAAAGTGAGTGTATATTTAAATTTAATTTATGGAATATCTGGGGTGCTTGCAGCTGTTGTAGTGTGATTGTGTCTCTGAACGTTTTATTTTTTCCAAGCACGTATGGTAAGGTAATAGTTTATCAATATCAATGGAATGCATTTTTTATGATATAATTGTTATATTGCTTCAGCCATACTTTGGTCAGACTTAGTGTTACCAACTCCATTATTTCTGTGGAGCTTAATTAATTAGAAATAAATTTGACTGTAGTTTTAGGCTGCGTTGCACATACTATTTGTCTGGATATTCAAGCTTAATCGCTAAAGATGTAGTTACTACCCCATACCAGGAGCTTGGGTTCATCTTCTAAAACTTAGTGTATTATTGGAAGGCGTGCCACATGCCTCTCAAATATCCTTTTCATGGATTACCCAAATTTTGATCAAGATTTTGCTCTGAACCAACCCTCCTAAAAGTGGTAATTTTGGAAGAAAATATGGTGGATTACATTTCATAATTAATGACAATACGTAATTAGAGCTACTGACTTCTTAATTCAGAAAATGCATGTTAATTCACGTTCACTTCATCTGTCAACATAGTGTTCATTGTCCATTGTTATTGCTGGACTAACTTCTAATTCTTAAAGTAACCAGTTGTGAACTGTGTGTCACATTCCTACAGTTCTGTCATTCAGCCAAGATGTTAAACCGAGGGTTTCATCCCCCTGAGCTCTTAGCAGTTTAGGCAGATGTTAAAAGTCCTTTTGCACGTATGAAAAAGAAAATGGGAGTTAATAGTATTATTAAAAAAAAAAAAAGCAAAATAAAAACAAAGACATAACTGTAGTCTGCTTCACAAGAAAAATAAAACAAAAATACAAAAAGAAAAATCTTATATTGGATTCAAACTTGCAGCATTCCATTATTCATTAACATTTTCAAGAAAATTCTGTTGTTTTTATTTCAACAATACTAGTATTATTTTTGCATGAAAATGAACAACCTGTATTCCGACAGTAGGATTTCCCCACTAATTATATTATTCTCCAAGTACATTTTCTAGATTTTCAATTTTTTTTTGTGGCATATACCAAAAACTGCATTTACATATTTTGTTTCTTCAGGAAAAAGAAATTTATGTTTATCACTTAAATAAACCCATATATTTTTGCTGGGTAAACATTTTTAGTGGTTTCCTTCAAGTCCTGACACTCTGCGTGGTATTCATAGACAATGGCAAAGCAACACAGCTTGCCTTGCACCAATATGTTGAATTGTGCTGCTGTGTCATTTAGAGTCCATAGTCATCCAAATTCTCACAAGGGTAACGTCGGATTATCAGTGAATTTGAATGGCTATGGCTCCAATTCCAAAAGACATGCTCCCAGTGTAAGTGACCACTTATACTGAGAGAAGGCTGAGAGCAGCTGTTTTGGAAACTGGTCCCGACACTAAGCTCATCATGGATAGGTCTTACACTGAAGTAAGTCACTTACACTAAGAACATGTCGTTTGGAATCAGGGCGGATTTACACTATGATAACTCTTTTGGAAAGTGGCCTCATGAATTGCTCCACTGAGCAGCTGAAACAACTATTCCATGGAGTGCCTACCACCTCTACTGAGGAGGCAGCATACGGGCACTGCCATCCTCCCAAAAAGAAACAGGCACACACACACACATGCACTTACAGTAGCCATTTCTGCACTCCCAGACCAAATTATACACCGTCCCACTACTCTGGCAGGCACGATGACAGAAATTTACATACATGCACTCATATACACATCATGACTTATCTACATCAACAATTGGTGCACAGTTTAGCCTGCACAGATTCCTACCATTGAAATGCAAAGGTGTGAACAGCAAGATTGCTGTACACACTTGTGCATGTTGGTCTCTGTCCTTCCAAGCACTTGCAAGGTAAGGATATCTATGAATCTCATGTTACACATGCTTTTTCACAGAGCAGCATGCCAGGAATTACATAGACTCCACCAAGGGGCTACCACATTTCTATGAACCATATAGACAGTGAAGGGGATATATGAGTTTGAAGAGTCTTTCAAAAAATGTTGGAGAGCTTGCACTCATATTGCATATTTCACATACTTCACAAGCCAGTTATGAAAACTGGCCTCTTTTCCATCACTCTTTCTTGTTTATACACTTTTTAATTTCATGTTTCCCTTAACTCATATTCTGCTATTTGCAAATAGCTATAGCATATCCAGTATATGTTTGGGCAGTCTGTTTTCACAGATAATATTTAGCTCAGTATTATTTTTAGCCTTTTCATTTTTTCTAACCCATGGATCTACACATATAAATAACTGCATTGTTCTCTTACATAGTTCTTTCTTCCATCTTGGTATGCCCCATCCCTTCTTTATTTCCCATAACCGTTATAGTGTTCTGCATTGCAAAACTCTTTTCCATGTCTCAGTTTGGTAATGTGCCTGTTTTTTAACCATCATTTTTGTCTCATTTGATTTTCTTCCTAGCAAAAAAAAACACTTGCATCACAATTTCCAAATGTTGTCAATATGCTTTTTAAAGTATTGCTCAGAAAACTAACTACTTTTAACCTGTACTTCTTTCTGGTTCACACTAGCACATATTCCACCTTTTATTGTTTATCAGAATTATTCATTTGCTTTCATAAAACATACACATGTCTATGTCATTCACTATGCCATTCTGATTTCTGTTTATGCTACACATTTTATCTGTAAAAATCAATATTCATGAGTGAGTTCTTATTTCATTTTCATTTACTGTACCATTTATATGTGTATTGAAATTGTTTGTATAAAGGTTTAACAAGGACTCAAGGGACACCCATTTGTTTACAAGTTCCATAAATATTCATCAAACTTTATAAACTGCCTTCTGATCTGTTGACATCATCTAATATCCTACCTGCCTTCTTTTGTCTACTTGAAACAAATCTTTTAGACTACATATATGTCAGTTTTATTTCTCATTTAACACCAAAAGCTGATGCATTTGTTATGTATTTTTACTTTGAATGTTGTTCTTGAGAATTTTCACTATTACTTTAAAACCTGGATTTGAAGATGCCCAAGCTTTAAATGTTTGGGATTTCCGTTGGACTGCTTTAAATTATCATCTATGTATGAGCTAGTAAGACCTTCCACATGTATGGTTATATTGTATTATCTACTTTTCCTTATTATATTATTGTTAGAACAGATATACTTACTTTTTCTCATTTGTCACCCACATGTATTGCTTTTTTATTTCAATAAACATTTACTTAAAATGCTACCATTTTCTTAACCTTGGTCACTTTATCTAATCCAATTTATCTATTTATTTGTTTGCTTGTTTGTTTATATTTTATTCAGCTATTCATATTGATTCTTTCTTAATTCATAACAATCATCACATTCTTCTTTACATTTATTTCTAACTTTTTACAAGTTCCTAAAATCTTCTTTAAAATTCCCTAAGCAAAGGTAATATAATTCCCATGTTGTCAGTCTTTCTATAACATATAGTTTTATCTTCTCTTTATGTTAACATTTCTCAAATAGCTTAATATTACATTTCTAAGTACTTTTACCCATTTTCTCAGATCTTTAAATGATTAATTATTCATGCAGTATAATATGATGTGAAGTTTCACATACTTCAGCTTTCCCATGCACAGTCTGTCATTGTCTGGAGAAAATAATAATAATTATAATAATCACAATGATCATAATAATGCAAAAGTATTATTTTTCAGTTCTTGTTACATTTTTGTCATTAAATTAATGGCATATGTTGCTTTAATTGCTTTATTTGAATTTTTGACTGTATATTATTGTCCCATTTTCACAATAAACCCCCAACACAGTACTGGAATGGAACTATGGTTCCAACTCCTTCTGTAAATTTGCCATGTCTTTTGATCATTTGAGGTGTATCAGTAACAACAGAGATAGATTTCTCTTTATCTAGTACTGTATATAAGTATTTAAATCTTTAAATTATTCAACCTCTCATACCAAATTAAAATTATATTTAGTTATTATTCATACCTTTAATGACACATGAATATTTCTCCTTGCTCATAGTTATTTTCAGGTGATCCATTACCACTCCCTTTTAAACTTGACATTTTATAAAAGAATAATTATCAGACTTTTAAACTTACAATAAATCAATTAGGACAACATTTTTTTTGCTAAGAAATTATTGGTATTTAGAGAGTCAGGTATCATTTCTACACATACTTTCCCTATGAGTTATTATCACTCTGTCTAAAGTGTCATCTTGTTACACTTTTCTTTAATGCTTTCATTGCTTGCATCTTGTGATGGAAATTCTGTTTATTTATTTTGCCTTCCAAAACTGAAAACATGTTAATCTCTTAATAAAATTTACGGGTCTATATCAGAACACCGAAAGTTCACAATTTCGAAGGTTCTTACATCGACCCCTAATCAGCGAATGCTGACAACATCGAACATTCAGAGCAGTGAATTTTTTCCTAGGGAAAAATTTGCTGTTCCAAAACACATACACACAACACAAGCATGCCAAACAAATAGCAATCCATACACATACACCCAAAATCTTACAGCTAACCCTACACTAAACTGTACAAACTCCACTAACTATCCACTTACCTTAACCCAAACCTTAACCCTAAGGTCCGTCACTATCGCACACTCACCTCACCCACGCCCTAACTCACCTAACCCGCCCTAACCTTCACGTCCACACAATTGCACACATACCTCTCTCGCGTCCTAACCCTAACTCACCTAACCCATGCCCAATTGCACACTTACCTGAACCCGACCCATAACTTTCCACCACAGTGCTGAAAATAGCAAAACAACAGAAACGGACAACCAAATTCTTTCCCTAGGAAAAAATTCGGTTATCTGTCATTTCGATATTTTCAGCGTTCGCTGAATAGGGGTCGATGTAAGAACATTCGAAAGTATGAACTGTCGGTGTTCTGATATAGACCCAACATTTACTTATGGATTATCCTGCTTTGTGCCTGTTTTTTTTATTTCCTTTTTAAAGGTTACACACCTGCTATCTCTTTGTTAAATTCTTCCATTGCAAACCAATCAGTGTACCTTCTTCTACCAATAATTTCACCATATTTTCTACAGATTTGTACATGACTTCTGCACTTGAATCTTTTTCTATCATTTGTTTGCCCTTTCTCTTCATCAAAAAGTAGGGTTTCAGCTCTTTTTATTAAGTTTGCGCATTTTCCATGCCAATGACATTAATTCTTACCATAGATTTGCAAACTAAAAAGTCATAACCATTATATTTAAATAAGGGATTAAATCAGTTGCAGTTGTTGTTCAAATATCCAGTTTAATGCGCCAAACGTAATTCACATTTTCACATTAATTTTTTAACGGCATATTCCACATACCTAAAGCATGCTTTACATTGGCTAGTACTAAAAGGTTACTGTGGCTGTTCTTAATAACACAGGTAAATTATGTAATAATTCCTTAACCTTACACACAAGGCCTTCTGGCCACCCATCCAAATTCTTCATAATCTATAAGGGATATGAAGTAATCTCCTGTATCTCGATTCCTTAACTACAATAAATATCTTTTTATTACTGTTTCATTTCTAAAAAAAGTTTTTATAAATGACAAAGTGTTGTCACATCATTGTTTTCAAAGACTGTTTTTTATCTCAGAATCTTTCTCTTTCCTGAATGCAGTATTAGAAATTTGGTTTCCGTTCTCATATAATGTATGGATGTCCTAAGGTATGAATCCCAAACATTTCTTCAACATTTGTTTTCTCACAAAAGTCTAGTCTGGCAGTTCATTCAGTTTGCCTTCAGAAAACATGCTTTCACAGAGTTTGACATAACTGACTTATAGATGCTATCTTTTTAATAGCCTAAACAAAATATTTTGCACTAGTCATGGGGCCTTACTTAAACTATTTTGCCATTTTCAGTATGGAACCTTTCTCATATTTACCTGATCTTCAGATGCCATCAATGTTTTTTTTTTTTGTTCACTCAATTTGTCAAATTACTTTAGATGTCACTCACTTGCTAGATGTTGTGGGTGTCCAAGTTCCTTAACACATTAAGACTTTGCCTTTCAGAATGAAGGTTTTGATAGCTGTTGGTCCAAGTCCTTCATTAGGTTGTATTTGATCTTAGTCTTGTTCCTTTAAGTATGTTTCCTGTAACATTATCATATTGAAATACACACACACACACACACACACACACACACACACACACACACACACACACACACACACACACACACACACACTCACGTACAAATATATATGATAATATGTTCCATGGCTTTGCATATTAGACTAGCAGATTACTGGGTCTGTAGTTTCTGGGGTTGGTTGATGGTCCACCCTTGTGAAGTGGGATAATCATTGCAGGTCTCCATTCTTGTGGTACAAAGTCTGTTTGAGTTTATAGTTGAAAAGTGACTCAAGTGGTCCAGATAGGTCACATTTCAAGTTATTTAGGAGGCATCTGGGGATATTGTCACAACCCATTAAGGCTGTGTTTTTGGCCTTATCAAGCACCATCATGACCTGCTCCCTGTTCTTAGGCGGGGATATGCTTGTATGTATTTCATGGGAGGAGGTAGGAGGATCTGAGGGAGGAAGTTTGAGGTGAATTTATCAGCCAGCAAATTTACTATGTCACTCTGCTCAGTGAAGTTTTCTCCACTGACCACTAGTTTGACACACTGCTGTGTTCTGCCTTTGAGGTTTTGGACATAGCTGTAGAAGGCCTTGTGGTTATCTTTAGCCTGTGAGGCTATCTTGACCTCATAATTGACCATATTGGACTTTATTAATTCTCTTATTTTCTAGTCTAGTTTAATTTTACAGCTGTTATCACAATGGGAGTTGTTCTTCCTAATTATAGCTATTATTTTTTCCTTTTGTTATATACCCTATTAAGGTTAGGATTCCACCACTGTGGTTTGTTTTTTAGAGTTTGTTTTAGGCTTGTTTCTAGTAGGTACATCAGACTTTATACAGCCACTTACATGGATGTACAGAGTCTCTGTGAACAATTCTGCATAGATTGCTGTAAACTCAGGGTTGAGAGGGGCATCACATTTTGACAAACTATCATTTAATGGGATGTAGTTTGCTTTGGAATGGGTACGAATGGTTACATGGTTTGCTGGGGTTATCAAGCTGACAAACCTAATTCTGTATTTTGACTAATTACTGCTAGATTAGCCATCATCTAACCTAAATTCAGAGTATCATGCTAAATACTTCATCCATAAATCTTCAGAGTCTTCTGCAGTAGTCTACCTCCAATTTGTACATGCTATGACCAGCTCTACTCCTCCGGTCTCTAGCAGCATAGCTCCGCAGCCTGTTTTCACCTCATATATGGCCAGTCTGATTGCATTAAGTGTTCTAAGGCTTCTACCAATTGATAGTACAATCTGCAAGATATGTAAAAATTTAAAAAACATGCAGGCAAACCTTTCACATCAGCCCACTATCAGTAAGCATCGTACATCCGCAACACCACATCAGTCACAGCACGCCTTTAAGTCCATAACCTATGTTGAGGCAGTAAAGGAAAAATTTGCTAAGGTTTCCTAAAACGTAATCTAAAAGATATCAGCTTCCAGTGCTCAGGGCAACACCTACTTCTTCTCTACTCCCGCATATTGCAGCTGCACTCAGATCACCCAGGACTCGCCAGGAAAACATTCCTAAGCACGTAAGGACCACTAAGCCTTCTTCCATACAGAGAAACGTCTTGGTCAAAGGTGACTCTAGAGTTAGGCAAACAGGTTCCGCACACCAGAGTGAACAAGAACAGGGCAATTTTTAGGTACTTGATCAGTGTCAGGATTCATGATTTTACAAGGACTTTAAGGTCTCATAAACTAGACAAGTATGACTATGATCTAGTGGTGGCCCATGTGACAGTGAATAACCTGAGGCTCTCCACCCTGACAGTCATACAGAGAAACATGATAGGACTTACTATGCATGTGTAAAAGGTAAGAAAAATACTGGTCTTGAGCTGTATTTTTGCCATGATCAAGAATGATGCCTAGGAACCAAGACAAGATAGCTGGCTTTAATGATTGGCTAAGTAGTTGTCATTCTAAGGGGATCCAGTATGTGTTGGCCTGGGATGAGATAGTAGATAAGACTTCCAGTTTTGCCACAAATTACTTACAACTCTCATACTTGGGCTTCTATGTATTGTGTAAAGCCTTTACTGTCCCCAAAGTACCCTTTGTTAGGCAGAATCTCCCTATATGACACTCCTGTATGGCAAAGTCATAGCCAGATTTGGACACCATCATGGTGGCACTACTCAATGCTAGGAGCCTAAACAGAAAAGTGCCAGAACTCAAGGCCCTTCTGCAAAATGAGTACATTCATATCTGTGTAGTTACTCAGGCATGTTTCTAATGCAATAACAACACCCCTTTATACCATGGTTTGGCACCTATCATTCCTTCAATCCTTTAGGTAACTGAGGGGGAATATCTGATTTTTTCAGAAATACATCATCTCACATCAAATTACCCAGGACCATAACTTGAACCTCCTGGAGATCCAAATCACACATAACAAATGCAATTGTTACTTCATTGATAGTTGGAGATCCCCATCAATATTACCCAAAGACCATGGCAATTACCTTAATAGCACTGAGAGGTTAAGTACTGAACCAAGTTCCTTCTTGCTAATGGACTTTAATTACCCAGGCATTGACTGGCACATTTAAAGCTCTAAAAATAGATACATCCAGTGCTTCCTAGACTTTGTTAATACCAATGCACTGGAACAAAATTTAAAACTACCTACTAGAGGCTCTAATATCCTTGACCTGGTCATCAACATCTGAGCCTCTGCCTATACCCTACCACTCACTTCATCATCCTGGTTACATCTGGCCACAAATCAGCAACCTTCTCTGTCAGGCTTAGTGAAAACACTCAGCCATCCAAGGAGGTAGTCTTCAGGGACTTCTCCAGAGCAAATCTCCTTCAGCTTATAGAAGACCTACATAAAATTCCCAGCAATCCCCCACAAATAGACCCAATGGAGAGGGCTGTCACATTCACTTCCACTTTTTAATAGCATCTAAACAACTGCGAAGAAACGTTTATACCTGTCTACCCTTTATGTAATGGTAAATTACCCCTCTGGTGGAACTCTCATATTAATAAACTAATATAGCGAAAAAGGAAAATAATGTGACATTGTAAGAAACCCCCATTCCCTGAGTAAATATCACACTGAAACATGCCTGCAAGGAACTAACAACACTATTAGAAAATACACAGCAAAGTATGAAATTAACGTTGTTACATGTACTAAAAGAAATTCAATATTTTTCTTCAGTTATCTCAGGAAATTAAGGCATGATGTTCAACAATTCACTCAACTCATCCATAATGATATTGCACATTCCATTCCCAAGAGATAACCAATATATTATCAGACAAATTCAGTGTAAACTTCACCCTCCTTACCCACATTGTTACACCCATTTATACCTTAAAATGTAGCTTCTTCCAAAATCACTTTGGAATATGTTTTGAATACCTGTCAAAGGCTATAAATAATGTTTCTTTGGGACTAGAGAACATACGCAGTTGCCTTTCTTCAGTGCATTGTATGCACAATCTGAGCCTCTATTTAAACTGTTCATACTTAGCCTATCCACAGGAATTGTGGCTGATACCCAAAGAATAGCCCCTGTGACTCCATTACACAAGGGTAATCCCTCTATAGATCCAGGTAATTATTGGCCCATCAGCCTCAACAGCTTTATATGCAAAGCTATGGAATGTGCTATAGCAGTACTGATTTATGTAGGAATAGGCAACATAACCAATTTAGACCCATTCAGTTTTGTTTTGTGAACTGCAGGTCCTGTCTCCTGAACCTATCAAATGTCTTTGAAAATGTTACAGAGCCTGTGATTAGTGGCCACTCTGTGCATACTATCTTTAACTGGCCAAGGCTTTTTACACTATCCTCAATACTGGTAATATAGAAAGCTAGTTAAGCGTAATGTAAGCCCATACATAGTCTGCTGGATTGCAAACTGGCTATGCAAAGGTCCTAAGTAGTATAAGTTGTTGGTATCCTCTCTGTACATAAAATTGTAATTTGGGGGTTACCACAATGATCACTGCTAAATGTACTTCTGTACGGCATTTCTTTTGTAGACATCCATGCCAGTATCCCTGAAGTGTAATTGATCAAGTCTGCTGATGACTGCAAGCTGAGTGCTTTTATCTCCCCAGGTTCTTATACTAAAGTGCATTAACAAGGGCTAGAATATGCATACATTTGATATGCTAGAAATGATCTCAAGCTGAATGCAAACTAGTGCATCACAGTAGCATTATCAAAAAGTTGCTCACACCTTATATATTATAAGTGTTATTACTCTTGAAAAAGATATGGTCGTAAGAGACCTTGGTATTTATATGAACAACTTAATCATCATGTTTTTACTGTAGTCAAGAAATCCTTCTCTCTGGTTCAGTTTCCAAAGGAATATCTTCAGAATCCTAAGAAATCCTCTTACCACAGTATTCTTCCCTTATTAGACCCACCATCAAATACAGTGCACTCCTTTTGGTATATACAAATCCAAGCATATCACTCATATGGAAATGCCCCCACAAGTTTTAAATCCGTCAGCTGTTCTAACAGACTAGCACAACTCTTTTTATTCTGAGTAGCCTAACAGCTGCTTCAAACTTTTCATGCCATGAAAAACTTGATCCTATTTGACCTCCTATTTCTTCATAAAACCATTGGCTCTACAAACACCCATAGTACGGATCTCCATTTACTGCAACAAATAAACAAGACTCATTGCAGGTACAGGTTCCTAGTCTATGGATTAGGCTACCACTACAGGTTAAGCAGAGTACTACTTTAACCCTAGTCTTCATGACTGGATGGGTAGATACAAATTTACACCAGTGTTATCATGTACTGCCCTGCTTCATTTGGAAGGTACTTAAAAAGGTGACTTTTAATTGTGTTTCCTTAAAGGGGTACAAACTAGATATAATATGGTCCTAGTACTGTATATATATATATATATATATATATATATATATATATATGTGTGTGTGTGTGTGTGTGTGTGTGTATATATATATATATATATATATATATATATATATATATATATATATATATTTAATGCCAGAATGCCGACAGCCATATGGCGACAACCATATGACCGACATTCAGAATTTCGACATTTCGAGTACATCCATAGAAAGGAAAATAAAATTTCCTTTAAACTCATGGCCCCACACCTCCCGTAACTTTAATATACCAACTCCAAGATCACACTACAGTGCAGGAATGGAAATCTTTCCAGTCTGCAGTATAGTGAGATGCCGGTTTCACATTGTCTGTATTCGAATGTCGGCCATATGGTTGTCGGCCATATGGCTGTCGGCATTCTGGAATTCGGCATTGTGAATGGGACCCATATATATATATATATATATATATATATATATATATATTTTATATATATATATATATATATATATATATATATATATATATATACTATCGCACTCTATAAAGGGGGCAACCCACTAAAACTATCAAAAACTACAGGCCAATAGCTATCTTGTCACCTTTGTCCAAAATTCTTAAAAGATGCATTCATTCACAAATTATGGACTATGTTCTAGCACAGAATCTTCTATCCAAAACCCAACATGGATTTTGTCTCTTCCATAGTACTACTTCTGTGCTAATGAGTTTCACTATCACCATTAATCAGAACAGAAATGACAGCAAAATTGTTGCCTCTATCTTTCTTGATCTATCTAAAGCATTTGACACCTTCTGTCATGACAAACTTTTTTTCCAATAATTTTATTTTTGTTTTACATTTGCAAAACCATAACCATTCCATAGTTACAAAATGACCATATTTGCATGTTATATATTGTGGATAAAGTAGAAACATGTAGGTCATACAACATACCTAATTACAATATATACAAAGATGCTTTCCCAATTAATGTCATTAGTTTAAAACAGCACATACAAAATGATACTTCATCCATAGTTAAGCTGTGTACTCGTGGGAATACTTCCAGTTCATAAGATATGGTGTACCTGGTGCTTTATGCTAATAAGATGTTATAGGACTGTTCCCAGATTGCTCAGGCTTTCATATTTTTGTTTCTTTTGTTCAATACTATTTTATGTGCTAATAGATGTTTAATAGCAGATTTCTTGAATTCCTCCCAAGAGATACTTACAGGATCTAACCATTTGCGAGCTATATTTAGCTTCATTAATAAGAAAATCATTATAAGTGGGTTAGCTTGTTTTCTTGAGATGTTGGCCGGGAGGATGTGTAAAAGAGTAAATTCCCATGTTAGTGTTGATGCTTGATACCTCATTTTTTGCAGTTGTAACTTAAGGGAATTCCAAAGCTTGAAAACACATTTACAACTCCAGAATATATGTATTAGGTCTGCAATCTGGTCTTTACAGTGTGGACAGTATGGGGACTTAGTTGCATTGAATTTGTGAAGAACTGACAAACTTTTAAATGCACTCTCTGAACTAAACCATAGTTATTCTGCACTTGCATGGTTCCTAGACTACCAGCTAGGCACCAGAAAACTGTAAAATGGCAACAAAACCTCTCTCCCCTGATACCCATCACACTGGAAGTCCCTCAAGGGTCTATCCTTAGTCCCCTTCTTTTCCATTATTTACTAATAATCTACATACTGCTACCCAACATGCCTCCTTTGTACAGTACACAGACAATTGCATGTTGATATTTGCTGCTCCATCATTACAGCTACAGTTAATAACACAACAGTCTTTCTCTGCAGTACAGTCATTGCTAACTGATTTCCAGCTTATTCTGAACCCTAATAAAACAAAACTCATGCTTTTCCAACCCACAAAAGCCACCAACCCTCCCCAGTCATTCAATATCTCATCTACAAACAATACAACCATCTTCCTGTAACCCAAACTAAGCTTCTGGGTGTTATTATTGATAACAACATGAAATTTGACATCCATATTGCCCAAACAACAAAGAAAGCGCATAAAAAACTAGGTACCCTATACAGAAGTAAGCAGTAACTAAATGACAACACAAATGCTACAATGGCAAGAACCCAGCTTGTCTCTACTCTCCTCTATGCCTCACCAACCTAAAGAAATCAGACTTAGTAAAGTTAGACATGTGCTATAATAAAATTGTTAAGTTTGCCACAAACTCTACCTTTAGGTCTCACCATTGCTCAGTACTAAAACAGCTCCACTGGTTAGAGCTACCTCAACTCTTAGTTTACAATCAGGCTACCATGGGTCACAGAATTCTAAACCAACCAGATAAAACCCCTGCCCTTCAAAACTTATTATATCCTTACTCTAGTAATCACGTCCTGCACTCCAGTAACAAACCTTTACTAAACATAACCAAAGCCAACAATGCTGCAGGAAATTCCCTTTACTCAAACTGTACAGACAACATTTGGAACTCATTTCCAGCAAATATAATATCTACTACTAACTTGACACACTTTAAAGAAATACTCAGATCTCAATTATCCAACAAAAGGTTATGCTCCTTCACTAGTCCAGGATACGTTTCTCTGATTTTCCCTCTTACACCCCCTCTCCATCATCTTACCTTACCTTACTTGTCTTATCTCTCTCTATATCCCAGGGTTTCCACTATAGCTTTTCATCTCAACACCTTCCAACACTCAGTACCTAAATATAGGCCTCTGCTGGAAACAACTAAACTTTAAGTACAGTAAATCATGGATGCAATTGCAACTATGTAAATAGTTAACGTTTTTGATATATATGTTAACATTCTGTGTTTGACTCTTCAGCTATGTTGCATACTTTAAATTGACCTTGATTTATATGTATGTTAACACTTTTATGTTTGTATCTGTATATATGTGTAATCTGGAACTTTTCTCCCTGGGTCTCCTCTGAAAAAGGACTTTTGTCCAGTTGGACTTTCCTGGTAAACAAGTGTAAAATAAAGTAAAAAAAATAAATAAATAAATAGGTAGAACATACCAATGTGAAAAAGCACAAATAAGTCACCACAAAAAAACAAAAAAAACCCCCCAAAACACAATTGTACGATACACATTTTTTGTGATTTTATCTGATGAAGCGTAGCTTTGCACTACGCGAAAGCGCTTATTCATTTTCCATTAAAGTGAATTTCGATTTGTAAGCTGTTTCGAGTTTGGATTTTTATAACAGAGAAGCTTATATATCGTGTTGGTGTCTCCTACTATTGTTTTTACATTATACTTCTTTTACGTTTTGGTGAGAGGCACCTTCAGCTAGAGTTGTGGTCCTGGTTTTACTTCTGTGTATTGTGTAAAGCCTTTACTGTCCCCAAAGTACCCTTTGTTAGGCAGAATCTCCCTATATGACACTCCTGTATGGCAAAGTCATAGCCAGATTTGGACACCATCATGGTGGCACTACTCAATGCTAGGAGCTTAAACAGAAAAGTGCCAGAACTCAAGGCCCTTCTGCAAAATGAGTACATTCATATCTGTGTAGTTACTCAGGCATGTTTTTAATGCAATAACAACACCCCTTTATACCATGGTTTAGCACCTATCATTCCTTCAATCCCTTAGGTAACTGAGGGGGAATATCTGATTTTTTCAGAAATACATCATCTCACATCAAATTACCCAGGACCATAACTTGAACCTCCTGGAGATCCAAATCACACATAACAAATGCAATTGTTACTTCATTGATAGTTGGAGATCCCCATCAATATTACCCAAAGACCATGGCAATTACCTTAATAGCACTGAGAGGTTAAGTACTGAACCAAGTTCCTTCTTGCTAATGGACTTTAATTACCCAGGCATTGACTGGCACATTTAAAGCTCTAAAAATAGATACATCCAGTGCTTCCTAGACTTTGTTAATACCAATGCACTGGAACAAAATTTAAAACTACCTACTAGAGGCTCTAATATCCTTGACCTGGTCATCAACATCTGAGCCTCTGCCTATACCCTACCACTCACTTCATCATCCTGGTTACATCTGACCACAAATCAGCAACCTTCTCTGTCAGGCTTAGTGAAAACACTCAGCCATCCAAGGAGGTAGTCTTCAGGGACTTCTCCAGAGCAAATCTCCTTCAGCTTATAGAAGACCTACATAAAATTCCCAGCAATCCCCCACAAATAGACCCAATGGAGAGGGCTGTCACATTCACTTCCACTTTTTAATAGCATCTAAACAACTGCGAAGAAACGTTTATACCTGTCTGCCCTTTATGTAATGGTAAATTACCCCTCTGGTGGAACTCTCATATTAATAAACTAATATAGCGAAAAAGGAAAATAATGTGACATTGTAAGAAACCCCCATTCCCTGAGTAAATATCACACTGAAACATGCCTGCAAGGAACTAACAGCACTATTAGAAAATACACAGCAAAGTATGAAATTAACGTTGTTACATGTACTAAAAGAAATTCAATATTTTTCTTCAGTTATCTCAGGAAATTAAGGCATGATGTTCAACAATTCACTCAACTCATCCATAATGATATTGCACATTCCATTCCCAAGAGATAGCCAATATATTATCAGACAAATTCAGTGTAAACTTCACCCTCCTTACCCACATTGTTACACCAATTATACCTTAAAATGTAGCTTCTTCCAAAATCACTTTGGAATATGTTTTGAATACCTGTCAAAGGCTATAAATAATGTTTCTTTGGGACTAGAGAACATACGCAGTTGCCTTTCTTCAGTGCATTGTATGCACAATCTGAGCCACTATTTAAACTGTTCATACTTAGCCTATCCACAGGAATTGTGGCTGATACCCAAAGAATAGCCCCTGTGACTCCATTACACAAGGGTAATCCCTCTATAGATCCAGGTAATTATTGGCCCATCAGCCTCAACAGCTTTATATGCAAAGCTATGGAATGTGCTATAGCAGTACTGATTTATGTAGGAATAGGCAACATAACCAATTTAGACCCATTCAGTTTTGTTTTGTGAACTGCAGGTCCTGTCTCCTGAACCTATCAAATGTCTTTGAAAATGTTACAGAGCCTGTGATTAGTGGCCACTCTGTGCATACTATCTTTAACTGGCCAAGGCTTTTTACACTATCCTCAATACTGGTAATATAGAAAGCTAGTTAAACGTAATGTAAGCCCATACATAGTCTGCTGGATTGCAAACTGGCTATGCAAAAGGTCCTAAGTAGTATAAGTTGTTGGTATCCTCTCTGTACATAAAATTGTAATTTGGGGGTTACCACAATGATCACTGCTAAATGTACTTCTGTACGGCATTTCTTTTGTAGACATCCATGCCAGTATTCCTGAAGTGTAATTGATCAAGTCTGCTGATGACTGCAAGCTGAGTGCTTTTATCTCCCCAGGTTCTTATACTAAAGTGCATTAACAAGGGCTAGAATATGCATACATTTGATATGCTGGAAATGATCTCAAGCTGAATGCAAACTAGTGCATCACAGTAGCATTATCAAAAAGTTGCTCACACCTTATATATTATAAGTGTTATTACTCTTGAAAAAGATATGGTCGTAAGAGACCTTGGTATTTATATGAACAACTTAATCATCATGTTTTTACTGTAGTCAAGAAATCCTTCTCTCTGGTTCAGTTTCCAAAGGAATATCTTCAGAATCCTAAGAAATCCTCTTACCACAGTATTCTTCCCTTATTAGACCCACCATCAAATACAGTGCACTCCTTTTGGTATATACAAATCCAAGCATATCACTCATATGGAAATGCCTCCACAAGTTTTAAATCCGTCAGCTGTTCTAACAGACTAGCACAACTCTTTTTATTCTGAGTAGCCTAACAGCTGCTTCAAACTTTTCATGCCATGAAAAACTTGATCCTATTTGACCTCCTATTTCTTCATAAAACATTGGCTCTACAAACACTCATAGTAGGGATCTCCATTTACTGCAACAAATAAACAAGACTCATTGGAGGTACAGGTTCCTAATTCAACACATTCCTAGTCTATGGATTAGGCTACCACTACAGGTTAAGCAGAGTACTACTTTAACCCTAGTCTTCATGATTGGATGGGTAGATACAAATTTACACCAGTGTTATCATGTACTGCCCTGCTTCATTTGGAAGGTACTTAAAAAGGTGACTTTTAATTGTGTTTCCTTAAAGGGGTACAAACTAGATATAATATGGTCCTAGTACTGTATATATATATATATATATATATATATATATATATATATGTGTGTGTGTGTGTGTGTGTGTGTGTATATATATATATATATATATATATATATATATATATATATATATATATATATATTTCGCAATGCCAGAATGCCGACAGCCATATGGCCGACAACCATATGACCGACATTCAGAATTTCGACATTTCGAGTACATCCATAGAAAGGAAAATAAAATTTCCTTTAAACTCATGGCCCCCACACCTCCCGTAACTTTAATATACCAACTCCAAGATCACACTACAGTGCAGGAATGGAAATCTTTCCAGTCTGCAGTATAGTGAGATGCCGGTTTCACATTGTCTGTATTCCGAATGTCGGCCATATGGTTGTCGGCCATATGGCTGTCGGCATTCTGGAATTTCGGCATTGTGAATGGGACCTATACATATATATATATATATATATATATATATATATATATATATATATATATATATATATATATATATATATATATATATACTATCGCACTCTATAAAGGGGGCAACCCACTAAAACTATCAAAACTACAGGCCAATAGCTATCTTGTCACCTTTGTCCAAAATTCTTAAAAGATGCATTCACTCACAAATTATGGACTATGTTCTAGCACAGAATCTTCTATCCAAAACCCAACATGGATTTTGTCTCTTCCACAGTACTACTTCTGTGCTAATGAGTTTCACTATCACCATTAATCAGAACAGAAATGACAGCAAAATTGTTGCCTCTATCTTTCTTGATCTATCTAAAGCATTTGACACCTTCTGTCATGACAAACTTTTTTTTTTCAATAATTTTTATTTTTGTTTTACATTTGCAAAAACCATAACCATTCCATATTTACAAAATGACCATATTTGCATGTTATATATTGTGGATAAAGTAGAAACATGTAGGTCATACAACATACCTAATTACAATATATACAAAGATGCTTTCCCAATTAATGTCATTAGTTTAAAAACAGCACATACAAAAATGATACTTCATCCATAGTTAAGCTGTGTACTCGTGGGAATACTTCCAGTTCATAAGATATGGTGTACCTGGTGCTTTATGCTAATAAGATGTTATAGGACTGTTCCCAGATTGCTCAGGCTTTCATATTTTTGTTTCTTTTGTTCAATACTATTTTATGTGCTAATAGATGTTTAATAGCAGATTTCTTGAATTCCTCCCAAGAAATACTTACAGGATCTAACCATTTGCGAGCTATATTTAGCTTCATTAATAAGAAAATCATTATAAGTGGATTAGCTTGTTTTCTTGAGATGTTGGCCGGGAGGATGTGTAAAAGAGTAAATTCCCATGTTAGTGTTGATGCTTGATACCTCATTTTTTGCAGTTGTAACTTAAGGGAATTCCAAAGCTTGAAAACACACTTACAACTCCAGAATATATGTATTAGGTCTGCAATCTGGTCTTTACAGTGTGGACAGTATGGGGACTTAGCTGCACTGAATTTGTGAAGAACTGACAAACTTTTAAATGCACTCTCTGAACTAAACCATAGTTATTCTGCACTTGCATGGTTCCTAGACTACCAGCTAGGCACCAGAAAACTGTAAAATGGCAACAAAACCTCTCTCCCCTGATACCCATCACACTGGAAGTCCCTCAAGGGTCTATCCTTAGTCCCCTTCTTTTCCATTATTTACTAATAATCTACATACTGCTACCCAACATGCCTCCTTTGTACAGTACACAGACAATTGCATGTTGATATGTGCTGCTCCATCATTACAGCTACAGTTAATAACACAACAGTCTTTCTCTGCAGTACAGTCATTGCTAACTGATTTCCAGCTTATTCTGAACCCTAATAAAACAAAACCCATGCTTTTCCAACCCACAAAAGCCACCAACCCTCCCCAGTCATTCAATATCTCATCTACAAACAATACAACCATCTTCCTGTAACCCAAACTAAGCTTCTGGGTGTTATTATTGATAACAACATGAAATTTGGCATCCATATTGCCCAAACAACAAAGAAAGCGCATAAAAAACTAGGTGCCCTATACAGAAGTAACTAAATGACAACACAAATGCTACAATGGCAAGAACCCAGCTTGTCTCTACTCTCCTCTATGCCTCACCAACCTAAAGAAATCAGACTTAGTAAAGTTAGACATGTGCTATAATAAAATTGTTAAGTTTGCCACAAACTCTACCTTTAGGTCTCACCATTGCTCAGTACTAAAACAGCTCCACTGGTTAGAGCTACCTCAACTCTTAGTTTACAATCAGGCTACCATGGGTCACAGAATTCTAAACCAACCAGATAAAACCCCTGCCCTTCAAAACTTATTACATCCTTACTCTAGTAATCACGTCCTGCACTCCAGTAACAAACCTTTACTAAACATAACCAAAGCCAACAATGCTGCAGGAAATTCCCTTTACTCAAACTGTATAGACAACATTTGGAACTAATTTCCAGCAAATATAATATCTGCTACTAACTTGACACACTTTAAAGAAATACTCAGATCTCAATTATCCAACAAAAGGTTATGCTCCTTCACTAGTCCAGGATACGTTTCTCTGATTTTCCCTCTTACACCCCCTCTCCATCATCTTACCTTACCTTACTTGTCTTATCTCTCTCTATATACCAGGGTTTCCACTATAGCTTTTCATCTCAACACCTTCCAACACTCAGTACCTAAATATAGGCCTCTGCTGGAAACAACTAAACTTTAAGTACAGTAAATCATGGATGCAATTGCAACTATGTAAATAGTTAACGTTTTTGATATATATGTTAACATTCTGTGTTTGACTCTTCAGCTATGTTGCATACTTTAAATTGACCTTGATTTATATGTATGTTAACACTTGTATGTTTGTATCTGTATATATGTGTAATCTGGAACTTTTCTCCCTGGGTCTCCTCTGAAAAAGGACTTTTGTCCAGTTGGACTTTCCTGGTAAACAAGTGTAAAATAAAGTAAAAAAATAAATAAATAAATAGGTAGAACATACCAATGTGAAAAAGCACAAATAAGTCACCACAAAAAAACAAAAAAAACCCCCCAAAACACAATTGTACGATACACAAAATGACAGAACCACAAAACACTGACACCTTCTCTTTCACTATCAGTAAATAACAGGTACAAAACCCAGATCCACTATCGTTTGAATAGTGATACTGGTAGGGAAAGGGTTTTTAGTGACATCCCCCCTGTACCACATTACTTCTGTGCGCTGACCCTAACCCTAACCTTAACCCTACTGCTGTCTCTGCATTTTACATTACTAAACACCCTTTCCCTAAAAGTACCACTAATCAAGACAAAAAGGCACAGATCTCCAACACCACCAATTAGGGACAACACTAAATCTATCCCCTTACCTAACCCTAACTCATGAACAGTAGTACATGCACGCTATTTGCAGTCCTGCAGGTTTTCACATTTTTAAAACCACCACCTTTCAGTCAAGAATTCCTTTTCATGCAAACGCCTATATAGTTACACTACGTAAAGCTTGAATTCAACCAAATGTGCAGTCTCTCATTAGTCTAGTCACTCCTCTATGGTCACCCATTTGTGTTTCTCACATATGTATTTTCTTCCAAATTAATGACAACAATGTGCAGAACTATATGTGTATATATGTGTGTGTGTGTGTGTGTGTGTGTGTGTGTGTGTGTGTGTGTGTGTGTGTGTGTGGTTTCACTTCAGAATCCTGAAATATCACAATCCTGAATTTCATAAAACTTCATAATCTGGAAGCCCAAATTCCTGAATCCCAAAAGACTGAAAACACAAAGGATACATATACTGACTATACAGAACACAAACCAGATTGCATTCCACCAAATATAAGCAGAGGGGCAAGCCCCCATGCACCTTTCATGTGGGGGGCTGTGCCCCCCCACACCCCTGCTACTTAAATATATCAACTCCAAGACTGCACTTCACTACACTATCATGAGTTATGTTGTAGTATAGCAAGTTAAAAGGGAATGTTACTAAGGTTACAACAGGCAGTCATGAACACCTGTGATGGTATGTTTGCCATTTTTTTCTGCGGAGTGCAATCTTGGAGTTTATATATTTAATTAGCTGGGGGTGTGGGGGGCACAGCCCCTGACATGGAGGGGTGCAAGGTGGCTTGTCCCTCTGCCCATACTTGGTGAAAAGTGCTATCCGTTGTCTTGTATGTGCTTCTCTGTGTCCTTGTACTGGAATATTGTCATTCTTTGTGTCCTGTATATTTTCAGTATTTTGTGATTCAGGCTTTTGAGTATTTAGGATTTTGAATTTTCAGGATTTTGGGTTCTGGATTATGAAGTTCAGGATTGTGATATTTTGGGATTCTGAAGTGAAACCATAAAACTTTTTGGACATGAAAGAAAAATCACTTCACTTTGTGTAGTAGTTTTGAAATCTTTTAATCCAGCAGCTGAAATCTTTTAATCCAGCAGTAAAAAATACAAGTGTTCCATTTTATTTCAAATTCATTTCAAGTTTTCTTATACTGTTGTCTTGGTGGACGTTGTTTACTGCTGGATTTAACGATTTCAACTGCTGGATTAAAAGATTTCAAAGCTACTACACAAAGTAAAGTGATTTTTCTTTCATATCCAAAATGTTTTATGGATTTATAAGTGTTTGGACAACTTTTTGACAGTTTACAGTTCTTTTAGTATTTATTTCTGTCAGGATATGGAAGGATCTGTTCAGAGTCAACTCGCTGATGATAGTCAGGCTCTCCTTGAACTTTCTACTCATGGAATCCCAATAGAAATGGCATTGGCTCTAGATTCTTTCAACGAAGCAGTTGAAAGAACTCAAGATTTATTCAGGAGATGGAGTACTCACAAGGTTTCCATTGAAAGAGCACTTCTTAGTTCATCCAGCAGCACTACATGGGTTCCTATTACCTGATCGAACGTTTAGGTTAGTGAATACCTAAACGTCGATCTGGTAACAGCGAAAGCAAAAAACTGTGAATGGATGATTTAATGCAGGGAAAGAATTCCCTTGGCCATTATGTGGATTTTGCCCCTTTCCCTACTGTAGAGCAATCTTGGAGTTGGTATATTTAGTTAGGGGGGGGTGAGGGGGAGCACAGCCCCCCCCCGCTTCATTTTGGTTTAAATTTTTTTTCTTGCAGCTGAGGGAATTCATTCCCTCCGTTAAATCAGCCATTCGCTGTTTTAATTTTTTGATATTACCAGGTCAATGTTTAGGTATTCGCTAACCTAAATGTTCAATCGGATAATATAGATGCGCACTACACAACAGCAGCTATTAAACAATACAGATACGAAGGATATTCTTGAAAGACTTTTGGTGCCTAATACAGTCAATCCATTCAATGACTGTACAGCTGCTGGAACTTTCGCATTTAGTCCTGACAATAGTATGATATCTGAACTCAGAATTGCTACCCAAGGTAAGAAGCATAGTGCTTTCCCAGCTTGTGTCACTCCTTAAGTGGCTTTGAGAAGTAATGTTTTGCCTTCCAAGAGCACTGCGATGAAGATTTTTTTGGAGGAGAGTCAATCTTCAGGTACTGTTTTTACCAATACCTCAGCTGGTCCAGTGGGCATTAATATTCTGCATCCTAGAGAACTGGTACAAGCATCCCAAGTGAGTTTGTATTCCAAACCTTTCACTACATCAGACCATTTTTTATCCCCAGGTCCAGGGACCACTCACCTGTTTTCAGAGACAGTCAGGGGAAGGGGGACAGGAAGAGGAAGGGCAAGAAGGAGAAGCAAAGCTGAGATGATGGTAATGGTTTCCTGCTCTCCCGTTCCCTCTCCTACCCTTGACATTTTCAAACTTACGGATTTGGTATTGGATGATGACAGTTTAGCAGTTTTGTGAAAGGGACTGAACTTTATTCCCTCACAGAGGGCTTCAGTGACTAATGTGGTGCTAGACTTAAAGCTTTATTGTAGAAACTTCATTTAAAGCCAGACATTAAAAATAATAATTTATGTTTTAGTCAATCTTTTGTTACACAAGCTGATGATGTTTTTAACACAAATATTTTTTTCCACACTAGGTGCAGGCCTTCAGCGAGACCAGGTTGTTACTTCCAATGCCTCCTGTTCCCTCCCTTTCCCTGGCATTTTGAAGTCGATTCTGATGATGGTGGTGACTCTTTCCCTAGAAGAAGCACTTTCAATCCCCCCAGTCCCACGTTAAATATTTTTTCTAATGTGTGTGAGAAAGAAGTAAGAGTAGCCCTTGAGAGAAAGCCACCCACTAAGAGATTTAACCTTTCTGTTAAAGAAAAGACAGCCCTCAAAAGTCTCCAAGCTAATCCAGACATCAGGGTAATGAAGGCAGACAAGGGAGCAGGTTTAGTCATTATGGACAACCGCTCTCATGTTAGCAAAATGGAAGAAGTCCTTTCAACATTGACAACTATAAAACTGTTTCCTCTGATTTTGTTATGAAAAGCTTTTGTAGGATTGACAACACTCCTACCAAGCCCTATCATAAAGAGCTTATTTCAGACTTTGAGTAGGAATTTATGGAGGTGAAGTCCCCGTTAGTGGGTAGGATGTTCAGGATCCCCAAAACACATAAAGATCCAAAAAAATCCTCCTCTTAGGCATATTGTCTCATCAAGTAAGACCAAGACTGAATACATGTTAGCTCTTTTGGATTTTTTCCTAAACCTGCTAGTTCAGTCCTTCTAGTTCTACTGAAATGATTCCTGGGAATTCTTGAATCAGGTCCATAATTGCCCTCCTTCGACTGGTCAATGTACAGTGGTCACCCTGGACATTGTGGTCCTCTATTCCAGCATCTCGCATCAAAGGGGCTTACTTACAGTGGGAGATTACCTTGCCAAGCATACTAATACCACCCCCCATACAGTCCCAGTTCTGTTAGCTCCTTTGAAATTAGTGTTGGAAAACAATTTCTTTTCTTTCATCGGTACCATCTACCAGCAAGTACAGGGAGTAGCTATGAGGGCAAAGATGGCCCCGTCCTATGCCAACCTAGTTTTGAGTTCCTGGGAAGCTGATGTGCTTACCAAACTAGATGGTTTCAAATATGTCTCTCTATATAAACGTTATATAGATGACATCTTTTTCCTTTGGACAGGGCCCCCAGGTGAGCTTGATGTGTTCTTAGACAAAGTTAACAGCAGCATTGATTTTTTTAGACTTTACCCTTTCAGGTAAGGGAGAAACTGTCCACTTCTTAGATGTGACCCTCTCCATTGACCCCCGCACTAGCAAGTTTTCTTTGACCATCCACAGAAAAAGTACCTTCTGCAATAACTGTTTTGATTTTGGAAGCCAACACCCCTTTTTTATGAAAAAGAACATAGTGAAGGGGCAATTCATACACCTTAGCCGCATTGTTAGTGAAGATGAAAGTTTCACAAAAGAAAGCCTCTTTCTTAAATAGTTATTCACAGACAAACACTACCCAGCACACTTAGTGGCCACTATGTTGGAGGAAGCTGCAGTGAATAGACACAACAAATCCCCACTATTTTGTCAAAAGGCTTTTGCCTAAACCCAGTTCCATCTTCCAATGACAGCCTGCATTTTCCTCTTCCCATTTCCATTGATGCCGAATCTATTCAGAACATAGTTTCTAGGAACTGGGATATTATCTCCAGTTGCCAAGAGGTAGGCAAGGCACTAGGTCCCACTCCATCTTTCAGTTAAAAAAGATCCCAGCCTCTCAAATCAGTATTTGAACTAGCTGGTCAGAGAAATTGAACCACACCTTCCCCTTCAGTTGGTATGTTTTGTTGTGGGAAATGTGTTTGCTGCCAGTACATTGCAAGTGGAGACTGTTTCACCTTACACATTCCTTGGCAAGAAATTCATTTTTCAGACGCATTTGACTGTAATTCAACTTGCATAGTACACCTTGCTGTTTGCAGTCACTGTGCGGGGTTCTCTGTTGGCAAAACTATTAGGAAGCTCAGCGATCGAATCAAGGAACATTACCAGGCCATAAGAAAAGGTGATGAAAAGAATGCTCTAGCTAAACACAAGCTAACCAACCCTTCCTGCTCCACTTTTAAATCTGTAGTGTTAGACGTGCAGAGTTGTAGTAACTACAGAGGAATTAAATTGATCAGTCATAGCATGAAGTTATGGGACAGAGTAGTGGAAGCTAGGTTAAGAAGGGAGGTGATGATTAGTGATCAGCAGTATGGTTTCATGCCAAGAAAGAGCACTACAGATGCGATGTTTGCTCTGAGAGTGTTGATGGAGAAGTACAGAGAAGGTCAGAAGGAGTTGCATTGTGTCTTTGTGGACTTAGAGAAAGCATATGACAGGGTGCCTAGAGAGGAATTGTGGTATTGTATGAGGAAGTCGGGAGCATCAGAGAAGTATGTAAGAGTGGTACAGGATATGTACAAGGGTAGTGTGACAGCGGTGAGGTGTGCGGTGGTGGTGACGGATGCATTTAAGGTGGAGGTGGGATTATGTCAAGGATCAGCTCTGAGCCCTTTCTTATTTGCAATGGTGATGGACAGGTTGACAGACGAGATCAGACAGGAATCCCTGTGGACTATGATATTTGCAGATGACATTGTGATCTGTAGTGAGAGTAGGGAACAGGTGGAGGAGACCCTGGAGAGGTGGAGATATGCTCTAGAGAGAAGAGGAATGAAGGTCAGCAGGACTAAGACAGAATATATATGTGTGAATGAGAGGGAGGATAGAGGAATGGTGAGGATGCAAGGAGTAGAGGTGGTGAAGGTGGATGAGTTTAAATACTTGGGATCAACAGTTCAGAGTAATGGTGAGTGTGGAAGAGAGGTGAAGAAGAGAGTACAGGCAGGATGGAGTGGGTGGAAAAGAGTGTCAAGAGTGATTTGTGACAGACGAGTACCAGTAAGATTGAAAGGGAAGGTCTACAAGAGGGTAATGAGACCAGCTATTTTATATGGGTTGGAGACAGGGGCATTGGCAAAAAGGCAGGAATCAGAGCTGGACATGGCAGAGTTAAAGATGTTAATATTTGCACTGGGTGTGACGAGGGTGGACAGGATTAGGAATAAGTATATTAGAGGGTCAGCCCAGATTGGAAGGTTTGGAGACAAAGACAGAGAGGCAAGATTACATTGGTTTGGACGTGCTGAGGAGGGATGCAGAGTATATTGGGAAAAAGATGCTAAGGATGAAGCTGCCAGGTAACAGAAAAAGAGGAAGGCCTAAGATAAGGTTTATGGATGTGGTGAGAGAGGACATGCAGGTGGTTGGTGTGACAGAGCAAGATGCAGAGTACACGAAGAAATGGAAACAGATGATCCGCTGTGGCAACCCCTAACTGGAGCAGCTGAAAGAAGAAGAAGAAGAAGAAGAAGAAGAAGAAGACAGTGTTTCCTTGATCTATGAAGATGGGAACCTCCAGCTAGAAGTTAAGGAGCTTAGATGGCAGGTTAAACTGCAAGCTGACATGCCCCCTGAGCTTAATGGCAATCTTAATGTAAAATGCATCCTTGAGTGGATTCATTAGTGAGAATTCTTTCTCCTCCCCTTCTTTGCATAAAGAATTAATTATGCAGCAGCTTTTATTTAAACAGTGTTCATTTGTTAACCTTTGTATTTCTGAAGACTTTCGACTGTTGATTAACTGTAAAATGAACTTGACAATGAACAAAAGCTCTGAAATACAAGTGTTCCATTTTATTTCAAATTTATTTCAAGTTTTCTTACTGTTGTCTTGGTGGACATTTTTTTACTGCTGGATTAAAAGATTTCATCTGCTGGATTAAAAGATTTCAAAGCTACTACAAGAAATTTGGAACATTGAGACCAAAATCTTGAAAATTCAAAACAGTGAAAACTCAAAACCTTGAATCCCAGAACACTGAAAAAAACACAGGAAACCAACCTGTACTATATTCAAGCACAACTACATGCAGAAACAAATGAAAAACAAATTGTATTATACTTCTCCAAATATAAACAGGGGGGCAAGCCCCCTGTACCCCCCACACCTCCTGCTACTTAAATATATCAACTCTGAGATTGCACTCCACGCCACTAAGATGTGTTATGTTCTAGTAGTAAGTAAGAAGGGAACATGACTGAGGTTACCTATGAAACTCCGGTAAGTATCGGAGAGATAAATAGTAATGTGTAATTTTTTAACACTGAAGTAGTGTTTCTAACAGAAGGTTGAGGATAGTTTTTTACAAGTTAAACAGGCAGTCATGAAGTGCAGAATGGTATGTTTGTCATTTTGGTCTGTGTAGTGCGATCTCAGAGTTGATATATTTAAGTAGCAGGGGGTGTGGGACACAGCCCCCCACATGGGGGGAGTGCAGGGGGACTTGCCCCCTGCTTATATTTGAAGAAGTGTAATATGGTTTGTTTTTATTTGTTTCTGTATGTAGTTGTGCTGGCATATATTACATGTTGGTTTCTTATATTTTTTCAATGTTTTGTGTTTTCAGTGTTTTGAATTTTCAAAATTTTGGTCTCAGTGTTTTGAATTTAAATGTTGTGGGCTTTGAATGTTCTAAATTGAATCCGCTTGTGTGTGTGTGTGTGTGTGTGTGTGTGTGTGTGTGTGTGTGTGTGTGTGTGTATGTATCTCTCTCTCTCTCTCTCTATATATATATATATATGTATATGTGTGTGTGTGTGTGTGTGTGTGTGTGTGTGTGTGTATATATATATATATATATATATATATAAATATATATATATATATGTATATATACATATATATATATATATATATATATATATATAGATATATATATTTGCAAATTATTACCCAGTTGTCTTCATTTCTATTATTTCCTAAATAGCATCTGTATCTGTAAGTTCTCCACACAATGTTTAAGTACTATTTCTGTCTCTAAACCAGATGCCCTATTCTTACATTTATCTTAACACTTATTTATCTTGAGCTTCCCCTTAAATCCATAGCATTCTTTTTGCTCCTTCTCTGTCTTTGGTCATGAATACTACATCTTTTGCATATGTAAGAATAATTGGAGGATGTACTTACTGCTGATTTTGGATGCTGTCCCTCATCTCTTCTTTTATTTTTAACCATGTTATTCACACATTTTACAAAATGTGGAGGTTGCTAGAAATCTTTGTCTTATACTATCTTAAACTATAATCACTTTTCATACGATTCCATTAATCAAAGGGCTTATTATCAGTCTGCTGTAAACATCTATAAACCATGTACTAAACATTTTGCCTATCATAACTGATAAAATCCTTTTGTGTTTGAAATGTTTACTGTTATGTTTATTCATCATATCATTATTGACTAATGTTCCTATTCATATTCTTTTCTGAATACATATGCATTATTTTATTATAAATACATTTCCTGTAATGTGTGTTCTTTCTCTCACCCACCTATTTCTTCTTCTTCTACCTCTAGGTTTAATCTCCTATTTATTTTTCTTCTTCTACCTTTGGGGTTAATCCCTCAACCAACCTTATCTGTATTATTATTATTATTATTATTATTATTATTATTATTATTATTTAACTAACAATTTGTAATAAATATTCAGTATTGTCAATGACCTCTGGTTACCCAGTTCATGATCCCTTTATAAAATATTAATCCTTTTTAGACCATTCATTAAATAGTTCATTTAAACAATCTATCTGTGAGGCGTCCTTTATTCAGTATGAAATCTATCCCATCACACCCTAGTGTTTTGTCTATGTTCAACATTCTAAGTGCTTTCATTATTTCAGCAATCCTTATTTCTTATTTACTAATTCTTTTCTAAAACAGTTATGGCTTTTGCAATACTCTTTGATAACTGTCTACATCTTTTCTCGTTTACCCATTATTTTCATTGATTTTTCTCTAGAAATTGATTTATACTCTATTTTTTTCTGTTACTGTCACTAACCACTCTAACCATTATTATATAATTTTGCTATGATCAAGCCATACCTGATCAAACTTCTGTCTTTCTTTCATATTAAATTATTTATGAATTTAGTTTAAAAATCACTTTCAGTCTGCTGCATTCATTCTCTGCATCAAAGGAGCTTCTATAGTTTTCTGATTTGAAAAATAAATGTGTTCCATAAATGCATATTGGCCCAGCAATTTCTTTATTTCCAAGAAAAAAAAATCTACATTGTTTTGCTCTCTTTTTATTTCCCACCCTGCCAATACACTATTGTCTTAATTGTTTTGTTTATATGCCTATAACTCTTTTTTTCTTTATATATCTTGTAGAATTTACTTAAAGGAATTTCTTTTTTGGCAGCTTCTTCAGAAAAATTGAGCTTCTTCAGAAAAATTGCTTCACACACTCCATTTGTTTAAATATAACATGTCACTACATCACAACTCAATCCTTAATTAATCAATATAAAAATATAAATATATATGTAAATAAATTTATATGCATAAATATCTATGTTTTGTTATGTAAAAACATTTCAATAGTAATAATTTCATATAAACTTATAAAAATAATAATAATAAAAAAATCTAAAAACACATTGGTAGGACCTTTTGGGCTAGAGACCGATATATCTGTAATACCACAAATGTTGTTTATTGTGCCAAATGTGACTCATGTGACTGTTTTTATATCGGCAAGACTATTACAGCCCTTAATTAAAGGATTTATGAACATTGTTTGGCTATAAAAAAGAAAGACATCACCAATGCTTTGGCAGTTTACGCTAATACTGTCCCTCTTTCAATAAGTTTTCCTTCTTTGTGTTAGAGAGAGTTAATTCAGATTTATTTACAGGGGATTATAAGACATTACTTGAATGTCATGAAAGTTTATGGCAAATATCTTTGATAGCAGATCAAACAGCTGGCCTTAACGGCACTATCAACATCAAGTGCTTTTTGTTATTAGCAAAGCTTAGATAATTATTATTATTTTTTTTATAAGTTTGTTTGCATGAAATTATTGCTATTGAAATGTTTTTACATAACAAAACATAGATATTTATGTGTATACATTTATTTACATATATATTTATATTTTTATATTGATTAATTAAGGATTGAGTCATGTGATGTAATGACATGTTATATTTAAACAAATGGAGTGTGTGAGGCAATTTTTCTGAAGAAGCTCAGTTGCATTAAAGTGAGTGAAAGTGCTAAGCTGCCGTCTTGTGATTGATTTTATTGTCTTCTTTTTGGTGTTTTATATATATATATATATATATATATATATATATATATATATATATATATATATATATATATATATCAACAATAAATTAAAAACGCATCAATAAACAAAAATAATAAAAATAATATATAGAGCAAGGGAGTGATACAAGGCTGTTGCAAACAATTATACATATGAACATTTGAAGGAATGTGATTTAAGAAACAGCATACAAAAGTAACAATCAGTAATTGCTCCACATTTGTTACTACCTTTATATGTTGCTTCTTAAGTCAGATTTTTCAACTTTCCTATTTTAACTTGGTTTCAATAGCCTCATATCCCTCTGTTGCTTTTTATATGTTTTTCTTCTTTCTTCTTCAATATCCAGTGAGTCTACCACCCACATCAGTCCCTCAGAATTTGTAAATATTGATTTAAAAAAAACAACTTTCCATCTACTGGTACATAAGTATTACAGTCTTATAGTTATGATTTTAAAATAACTACACATAAGTCTTTTCTAGGTAATAAGCACACTTATATTAATGATCTGCACTGAACATCTCCCTTTTTATAAGTATTTAATCCAGAGGTATGTTTTTCCTCAAATATCTACCGTAAACTTTCAATTAACCTGCACCCATGGGGACTGGTAGATGCTAGATAACTATAGTTTCTGGTTGCTTAAGAGTTACTATTAAAAATAGGCCTGACTAATACTATACCCTATACTATTTGTTTGGTTTGACTTGTTCTCAGGTTAGGGAGAAAGGGAATTTATTCCTATCTTCCTTTTTAAAACTCTAAAACTCTAAAAATATAAGGTACGTTTCTGTGGGGGGGGGGGGTGGTAACAGAAAGTGCAACACATGAAAATTGTACTGTATTTCTTCAATATTTTTTTGCCTGTTGTTTAAGAGTGCCAGTTGCTTGAGCTGTGGTTAGCTGAGAGTTTACTGTATATGTTTTTTCACTCATAAGCATTCTGGTGTAGTTATCTTGTACCTTATTTAGGTTTGATATCCTTTAAACAAATAAACACCCACTTTTATAATTGTACCCATTGTTCTGTTTTCTTCCCTTTTTAATTATTTACATTTATAGAAGCTAACTTCTACTTTACTTTCTTTGTATTCTGTTTTAAAGAGACACTTGCATTTCTTACTTATTGACTTCTTTCATGTTTATTAATCTTTGTCCAGCAGTCATATTTTTAAGTCACTTTTTTGCATTCATTTTTACCATATCACACTTTCCTCAAATGCCATGTAGTTTTTTCTACCATCCTCAATTATCTTCTCTTTATTAATTTCCATATTTTTTCTGTAAATTCTTCCTCACAGTAACATTTATTGATATTTTTTTCCTTTTTCTTTCCTTCCCACATACTATTTGGAGTAATTCCTTTTTCCAAAGCCCAAATGCTTAGAACACTCAAGCACAATGTTTCAGAAATGTGGCATTCCCATTCCAAAGTTGTAAAAGAAAGCAGAAAGACAAATATTTATGAAATACGTATCTGCCTTTGCTCTGAGTAGTGGAAGTGTCAGACGTGATCATAATAAGTAGGAAGAAAGCAGATTTCATGACATAGAGGGATAACATCCCAACTATAGTCCAGATAGCATGGCTGAATTAAAAGTGTCATAGTGGGGTAGGCTGGAAACTCCAGGAAAACTAAATAAATAAATGAAAGGGGTAAAAGACTGACAAAACGTAGGGCAAATTCATTTGCATATTTTCTGGTATGTAAAGAAAATTTCAATATACAAGTTAAATATCAAGATATAATGAGCAGACAGTAGGTATACAATAATATGGTTGAAACAGTTATCACAGGACAGTTGACCGAGTTACGATACCTATGAGAGTATTTTGATAAACAACAGTAGAATGATACATTGTCTTGCAGTTAGCACAGAGGATTAAGGCTAAGAGCTATTACCAAGCCTCTTATTAAAGTCCAGTGTATGATTCTCTCAGCCTGCTTTTGCTGTAGTATGACTAATCACTTAACCAGACACTGCTCTGGAGCAAATGGAAAACTGGACAAGGTTCCTCATTCTGGACTGCATGTCTAGTACTGTCTATGAAGCCTCGGATTTCAATAGCTGTTAATTTATTTATTTTTTATTTATTTATTAATTTTTGCTGCAAATATATTAATCTGCAAGCTCTTTGCACATGCACAGCAGTAACTATTAAGCATCAAATAGCATGACAAGGCACACTACTACTGATATATGTATCAGAGCTTGCATAGTGCGTACATTCTGACAAAAGGCGAGCATAGTAAATTATCGGTTTCTTGTCATGGAGTTAAATAACATTAGCCAGGATCAGTGGAGGAGTCACATTAGCAAAATGTGTCTGAGCAGGATCATAGGATCGTAAGATCACAGGATATGTAAGGCAAGTGCACCCAGAAGCCATGCGAGCCTTGCCAATGTCTACACTGAGGCTGTACCACCCCTTGCAAAGGGGGTGATGCTTGTACATTGTGGTATAAATTTAAAGACATCCATGCAACTGCCCAAGCTATATTTGAAGGATGACAGGGAATGACATTGCTTGACAGGCTGAGTCTATTCCAGAGCAGGGGAGACACTGGATTATGACCCTATCTCTTCATCTAATTTTATTTATTTATTGATAACTGTTTAGATCACTGATTCTGTTGTTGGCTACACAACTTAACTTGTCAAAGAAAAGTGGGGTCAAGAATATTTGGTTCTCTAAAGGCACTTTAAGCAGAGGTCTAGGTAGGTATTCTGGCATCCAGTGCCATCATCTGATCTACTGCGCCTCTTAACTTTAAGTGGAAAAAGAAAACAAATCTAGCTAACTGCTTGCTACAGTTTGTAATACACACACTAAAGTGCTTCAGTTCTCAAATGCAAATGTACTGATGACCTATTGTGATGTGCCCCCAAACACAGTGCACCCAGAGCATTCATCCTACCTTAGCTATGTCTCTTCCCTTAAGCTTGGTACAGGTCTCCCCTCAGCAGCATACATGATACTGAGTATGGGAGCAAGGGGCACAGTCTCCCCAATAGCCAATAATTTTGAGACCAGAGATCCCTTTTGTCACAAGCCACTGTGGTTTGTCAAGTTTTCTTTTTAAATATGTCTATCTAGATATGTGCTGAAGGGTGCATCATATTTCAATAATAGACCTGAGAGGGAAAATACAGAGTTCAATGGCTTTCTTGTTTTAGAAGAGATACCCTCTGCAATTAGTTGTGAAACGCTGAAAGATTTCCTAACTGCTGTCACCATGTGATGGTCAAAAGAGAGGGAGCTATCAACACATGTGCCATTTAGTTTGGGCCATTTTTCAGTACACTAGGAATTTACTTTAGTTAGTTAATTTTGGAGGTTATATGCATCCAAACAGAATTCCACAGCCACAACCAACTTGCAGTCATCAGCAAACTTTGTTAAGCAGAGATCACAGTTATCAGTTTAGAGGTCTGAAAAATAGATGCCAAACAGAAGGGGGTGCAGCACACATCCCTTGAGCACAACACTGGTCACCTCCTCTCTGACTGAGGAGGCATCACCCACTTGGACAGTGTACATTTTGTCCTTAAAGCCAGTCGCCTATTGATCTTATTACATAGGGATTTATTTTTATAAGCATGTCTTTACTGGGAAAGTCTGAGTCATGACAGGTCCTTTTTAGTAGAGGCCCAGGAAGAAATGCTCAACAGCTAAGAAATCTTACAAGGTATAATACACTATAACAGTATACAGTGCAATACAATCCAAAGCAGTAAATATTAAGTATCACACACAAGATATAAAAATTATTATATACAGAAAAAAAGGCAGAAAAGAAACTGATACTAGAAATTACTATATTCCACAAAGTTATACTTCAGTTTTAAGTAACAATGATAATGTTAAGAACTTCCACCATTAGTTGTATTTTTTTTGTTGGTGTTTTTTGTTGTCATGTTTTTGTGTGACTATATACTTAATTAGTTATCTCTGTCCTATTTCTTGCCATGAATACTACATCTGCTCAGACCAGGATATTTCTTTCTTGTTATTATGCCCAGCACAATGATATATACTGTTTCCATTTTTTTTTGCAATGTATCAATGTGTTTTTAAAATGTCTTGTGTATGTGGAGCTTATCTCCCCGGGCCTCCACTGAAAATGGACATATATCCAGTTGGACTAGCCCGGTCAAGAAATGTAAAATAAAATAAAATAAATAAATAAAATAAAAACTTCCATTAGGTTAAGAGACAAGTGCAATGTGTTGGGCATTATGAACAGACAGCAGATTGTTTGCTAAAAATTTCTAGGCGTGGCTAAGCTTGTTTTCCTGCCTCTCCTCGACTAGTTTAGACCAGTTTACAGGCATTGCTGTATTCTGGGCTGTGGTGTAGTTCCTGTGTTGTCCATTACCTTACTTGGATAGAAGGAAGTTTCTTTGCTCACCAGTGGGAGTGGGGAGCCTTGAGCAGCCTACCTGTCCCTGTAGGAAGTGACCTCAGCACAAGAAGCTGTAATAATTGGTTGTTTTGGACCATTTCTAGCTCTTTTGTAGTTCACTGTTTAAAATCCGCCTCTGGATATTTTTTTCTGGCTATACTGCTCAGACAAGCTCCTTGTGGTTCTGCAGAGTGGTCCTAGCAGCAGGGAACTCAGAAAAGCGACTACTTTCTGGATTTAAGTATCTTTGCTTCTTTTTCACTTGGAATAGCTTCTGTAGCTTACCCTGAACTAGCTTTAACTGTTTTTTAACTGTTTGCTGCATTATTTTAAAATCTGCACTTAAAGTTACATTTTAGTCGAATTTGATCGAATGTTTGTTTGTTGTTTGTTTAATTTAACTGTGGAGGCTGCCCACTAAAGTGTGCTAGCCTGTGTAACTAATTTATCACTGTTTCTGCATTTTCTGTGTGTTTCTACCAAAAAAACAAAAAAAAACAAAAAAAAATCCTTGTTTTCCCGCCTCTCCTCGACTAGTTTAGACCAGTTTACAGGCATTGCTGTATTCTGGGCTGTGGTGTTGTTCCTGTGTTGTCCATTACCTTACTTGGATAGAAGGAAGTTTCTTTGCTCACCAGTGGGAGTGGGGAGCCTTGAGCAGCCTACCTGTCCCTGTAGGAAGTGACCTCAGCACAAGAAGCTGTAGTAATTGGTTGTTTTGGACCATTTCTAGCTCTTTTGTAGTTCACTGTTTAAAATCTGCGTTTGCACGGCTTTGCGCAGTTGTGCGCATAGCGCAGCGCTGGTTAAACAAGGTTAAACTTTTTCTGGCTTCGCCAAGTCTGCTCTTCAAATTTTCCCTTAAGGAAGCTCTACTCTTAGTATAACCAGACTAGTCACTATATTATAAGCCTAGCACTTGTTCTCAATACTTCTCTACTAAGTAAGCACTCTCGTACTAAGTGAAGCACTACATCTACTTACCACCCCTGTGAATATCCACTTCCCTTAAAGGTACAGCACTCCCTTATACTGTTCTAGCATGTCGAGTGGTAGATTACTGGCATCGTCTCCAATTCACCTGGTCAATCTGGGTATCTTGAGACAATGCTACAATTGTCTCATGTACACAGACAACCCTTTCCTCCTCCCAACAAACACAAATACATGTGAGAGATGCAACTATATAGCCAAACTGGTGGCTGAACTCTCTCAACTCAGGGCTGGCATGACCAGACAGGAGGAGATGGCAACCACACACACAACAATCCCAGTCCCACATAGACCTACCACAACTGCAAACCAAACACATAAAAACACAAAGACATACTTGGCGGCTCTAATAAAAAACTTACCAAAACAACAGAGGCTCCCAAAGCAGACATCCAAAAATCCACCACCTCAAAACAAAACACATGCAACACATACTTCAATAAATCAGTGTGTCAACCAATCACAGCCCTTAAGGCCAAACACTTTGCCAGATACACTAGTAATAGGTGACTCTATAGTCAGACACACTGATGTCCCGCTGACCAGGCTGAACAAGGAGAAGGTGACTGTGAGCTGTCTATCGGGAGCTAGGATCTGCCACATAACACATGCACTCAAGTCACTCCAAAGCAAGTACAAATATGACTCCGTCATTGTCCATGCTGGTGTGAATGACCTGAGACGTACCTCCCTGGACTACATGAAAAGAGACATAGAAGAGCTCTCCAATTATGTAGCCCAGGCTGGTATGACCCTGACCCTGAGCAGCATCTTGCCCTCACCAAGAATGATACCGCAATACAAAGACAAGATGATCAGCTTTAACAATTGGCTCAAGTACTGGTGTCATTCTAAGGGGATCCAATGTCTGTCTGCCTGGGATGACATGTTGGACAAGTCACGCTGCTTCGCAAGGGATGGCTTACACCTGTCACCACTGGGCTTACGGATATTGGCTAAGGCTCTTGCCACCCCCATAGTGCCTTTTTTAGGCAAGGCACAAAAGACAAACCCACCTCCTTAGAAAACAAAAATGGAAAAAAACTAAGGGTAATGCTGCTCAACGCCAGAAGTCTAAATCTCAAGATGCAGGCACTTGATGCACTCCTCAGCATGGAGAACATTGACGTCTGTGCAGTAACTGAAACCTGGTTCAAGGCTCCTGAGAGCACCCCAGTGCTACCAGGCTATACCTTGTATCATGCTTTTCGGCCCCAAAACCTGGGCCGAACCACAAAGGGAGGGGGGAGTGTCCATATTCATCAAGGACACCCACACCTCCAAATTAGTAGCAACACATGAAGCATCAGAGACCATACAGGTGCAACTAACCATAGGCAAAACTGCTATACAACTGGTAGCATGTTACAGACCACCCTCCCAATCTCAAGAACCCCACTCAGCCTTCCTGAAGACATTGGAGGATATGAATGTATCACAAAACACCATCATACTGGGAGACTTCAACTACCCAAACATAGATTGGGTACATTATTCTAGCCCTAATAACCTAGCCCAAAGGTTCCTGGAATTCATAAATTCAAATGCACTGGAACAACTAGTCACCTCTCCCACTAGGGGAGATAATATACTAGACCTGATCATCACAAACATGGGGACAAAATGCTCCACACTGGAAGTATACCCCTCACTAGTGAGATCTGACCACAAACTAATCACCCTGGATATACATATCCCACCTCCACCCCCAGCACAAAAGACCACAGTGAAAAACTTCTCAAAAGCAGACTTCACTCTTCTTAAGACTGAGATGGTATCCTTTAAGCCCACTGTGCCAGTGGATACCACATCCCACAATGCCGAATCCTTCACAAATGCTTTCTATGGACATCTCCAAGAATGCATGGATCATGCAATCCCAAACAAATCCAAGTCCCTCTCCACCAAAGGTAAGCGTCCTGTCTGGTGGACCTCAGCCATAAACAAATTGTATAACAAAAGAAGGAAGCTACTGCACGTCAGAGCAAAATCCCATGAAGGGAAGACATCTCTGATCAACATTAGCAGAAAACTACGTTCTCTCATAAAAACATCCAAGGCCAACTTTGAGAGAAAAATCGCTAAGGACACTAAAGATAACCACAAAGCCTTCTTCAGCTATGTTAGAAACCTGGGCGGAAACCCTCAGATATGCTCAGAGTTGGTTCACAACAGCAAAAAATACACTGAACCCACAGATATTGCCAACATTCTGGCTGACAGGTTCAGTGCAAATTTCTCCCTCCTTCACCCCCAAAAGAAGAAATACTTATCCCAGCTGAATGTAATCTCCCTGTCATCTCAGATGTCCAAGTGAGAACCACCCTGAAGAAAGCAAAAAACACAGCATCAATGGGACCTGACGGTATCCCGGGTTGCGTGTTACGTGAACTCCAAGAGGAGCTAAACCCACACATAAAAATGCTATTTTACCTTAGCCTTACTTTGGGATATGTACCTGAACACTGGCGTACAGCAACAGTGGTCCCACTCCACAAGGGGGGGTGCCTCTACAGACCCTGGAAACTACCGCCCCATAAGCTTAACCAGCCTGGTCTGCAAAGCTCTGGAAAGAATCATTATGGAACTCATAAACAGAGACATAGGGGACCTACAGACACTTGACCCCACCCAGTTCGGCTTTGTAAAGGGCAGATCCTGCCTTTTAAACCTGGTTGACTTTTTCGAAACAGTCACTAGAGCCATTGATGAGGGCAAAGCAGTCCATACAGCATACCTGGACTTGGCTAAGGCCTTCGACACAATACCCCACTCAGGCATCATAGATAAGCTCAACAGCTTAAAAGTAAACCCTTATGTCACTAGATAGGTTGCAAACTGGCTAAAGGACAGAACCCATAAAGTTAAAATCACTGGAGCAATGTCAGACTCAAAGCTAGTCACAAGTGGTGTCCCACAGGGATCTGTCCTGGGACCCCTCTTGTTCGGCATTTATTTCTCAGATGTTAAAGCAAACATGGGAGGGCTGTGGCTGATAAAGTTCGCAGATGACTGCAAACTAGGAGCCATAGTCGATACACCAGCAGACACACACATCCTACAAAATGGCCTCACAGAAATGGACAACTGGTGTCGGAGCCACGGCTTTAAACTAAATGCCAAAAAATGTATAGTCATCCCCTTTGGGAAAAACAAAGTACCCACAAATTATCACATAGACAGCAACCCACTGAGTACGGAAAAAGTAATCAGAGACCTAGGGACCCAAGTCAACAGCGACCTCTCATTTGACACCCACGTTGCCAAAGTGGTTAGAAAAACATTCTACCTTGCACACCTCATCATGAAGGGATTCACATCCAGATCCAAGGATGTCATTGTACCCCTATATTCCTCCCTCATCAGACCCATGATTGAGTGCAATGCCCCATTTGGTATGTACCTCACCCGGCATTTGGAACAGCTGGAGAGACCACAAAAGTACCTCACCAAGAGGATCAAGGGTCTCCAACATATGTCTTATTCTGCCAGACTAAAGAAACTTCAGCTCTATTCAGTAGCATACCGCCTGCTCAGAGGTGATCTCTGCCTGACGTACAAGGCCATGTCCAATCAGGATCTGATGGACATGCTCCACCTCAAAAAATCCAAATCCATCAGGACCACGAGAGCTAAAGACTTAAACCTTGGCACAAGTATGAATAGGACATGCTGGAGGGATAGATTCATAACCCAAAGGCTTCCCATGCTTTGGAACAAGATCCCAGTTCATATTAGGCAGAGCCCCTCACTGACTCTCTTCAAGAGAAATCTTGATGAGTGGATGGGAAATCGTAAGTTTACCCCAGGGGGTCACATCTGTGTCACTGCTAGACAGGGGCACAGTAAACTAATTCTATTATATATGGGGACCTTCATTGTGTCACTACTAGACAGAGGCACAGTATTCTAAATTTATTCTGTATATTTTTTGTACCATTTCATGGGGTGGCAAAAGCCACATCACTATGGCTAGGCTTACAAATGCCCCAGGGCAGATAGCCTAGTACTATGCTATGAAACTATGAAACTATGATGAAAGCCCAGAAACTTGGATTATGTAAGAAGACCAGAAGGACACTACAAGTTGAGGACAGATGGATAGAGCTGTAGCAATATTTAGCCAGGAGAAGAGTGATGGGATCATAGTTTGGAATCTAAGAGGTGGATCTTAAGGTTTGCTTTGAAGTATTCTACATTTATGATTTGTCTTAGGTCTTGTAGGTGAGTATTCCACTGTTTGGATACATATAAGAAATACATTGCTTTACCATGTTTATTGTTTGGTCTATGGACCTGGGCAAGATATGTGCCCTTAGACCTGAGAGATCTAGATGGGGAGCTGCTGGACATTTGTTTGAGTGACAAACTATAATTTGGGCCAGTATAAGTTTTTGATAGCTGGGGAATTCTAACCAATTTTAGTTGGCTGGCTGTTAGGCAGTAATGGATTTTACTTGAAAGATGGTTTGCAAATTGTTGCTGTTTTATTATAATGTTCTAGCTTTTCCAAAAGGGATGAAATGACATTTGTGAGTAGAGAAGAGGCACATGAGAGACTTGGCAATAGATATGAGAGGGCAGTAGTCTTTCCAGATTGTAAGGAGAGCTATGGAGAGTTTAAGGGCCATTGAATTATAAACAATTTCATCATGTGGTATTATATCAAATGCCTTGGCCAGATCAAGAGAGACAGCATGGATGGTGTAACCAATGTCAACTGCCTGAGTGACCTTCTCAAAGAAGCTGACAAGATTCAGCAGGCAGGATCTGTCCTTTACAAAAGCAAATTGCACCATGTCTAGTTTAGTCAGGTTACTGATGTGATGAGTCATGAGATCATTGATAATGCCCTCCATGGATTGGTAGGTAAGACTCATAAGGCTAATGGGTCTATACTTTCTGATGTCCATGGTGGGTCAGCCCTTAAGGAAGGTCATTGCTACAGAAGTGTACCAGGATTCAGGGACATAACATATAGCAAGCTTTGGGTTAACAGCTTAAGGAGGTGATCAACAAGTGCATGTTTAGGACTGTTTAGCAGACAACCTGATGCATTGTCTAGACTCATGGAGGAAGTGTCCTTGGTCATTGAGATTAATTTAAGAGCATGTTTCTTAGTGATAGTGGAGAGGAGGAAGAGGAGGAGAGACTTGCAGATGGCTTGACAGAGAACAATAGTTACAGGGGAGAAATATACTGCAGACTTGCTAGGTAGTATGTTTGCAATATCTTTTGAGTTTAAGTGGAGGTTCCATGTTTGGAGATGCTCAGCATAGACTAGAAAATTATTTATTTGTTTTCTAATATAACTGAAGAAAATCTTGTGATTATCCTTTGCTTTAGTTGCTAGTCTTAATCTGTTTGATGCTTTACTGGTCTTGGAGTTTCTTAGTTAGGTTTTTAATACTATTTAATACTATTCTGATGTTTTGGAGTTCTCTCCCTATAAGGCAGTTTAAGAAGTTTCTTCCTTCTGTTACAAAATGTGTTTATATCAATGTGTTAACATTACAGGAAAGGCAGGTGAACATGCCTAAGACTATGTACACTTCCATGAGCAACCATCTGCCACTTTACTGTCACACATGCAGTGGCAGAGAATCCAAGGAGGTCCAGCCCAGCAAAGTTCCATCCCAGTTCATCAGATAAATGGAGAAGAAAGGGTGAGGCAGAACAGTTCAAAGGGGCAATAACAAACAGGACCTTATCATTATATACTGGATTTTACCAACTATTCCTTCTGTATATGATATTATTGGTTAGCAAGATCCTAATGTATTTTCTCCTCTTTGAGCTCTGGTCATGGATGAAAAGAGACCAGTCCACTTATCTGGTGAACAAATAGCAATAAGCAGAAAAAACACACAAAAGTCACCATAATGAATGATGGGGTGAGAGGGCAATTTATTTGTGGGAAAACTCCCATTTTTCATATAAGAACATGTAGGGTAGATGGGGAGAGTAGTGAAGAATGGTTGTAGGAGGGACAGATGGAGACGAAAAGGTTACAGGGTCAGATAAACATAAAATATAGACATAATCATGAATGGTAGTGACACAAACTGTAGGGAAAACAGTGGATGGACACAGATAGAGGGTTGACACATGCTGCTGGAGATGGTTAGACAACAAAAAGGTATGGAGAATGATACAGAAGTCAAGGGAACACTTGGGTGAGGGATGGGGCAGGGAACATGGTGGTTATCAACCCATTCCAAAGGCCAACTTACACAGACCTTGGTCACTTCATGGTTGATGTCATGCGCAGATGGTGCCTCTACTAGCTCAATGGTTGCAGCTTGCAAGTCGCACAGCTCAACCAGCCATGCAAAGAAGCATTCTATGGTGGTGGTGAGGCAGATGTTCAGCTTTCAGTGCACCTCACATGACACCAGTGTATGGAGCTGTCACTATATGATCACAGGAGACCCCCATCAGTCCATTATTAAAAGAGGAGCCCTTGCTTCCCTCCTGAATAGTACCTATGGGGGCACCAGTTAGCATTCTATGTCATCTTCAGAAGGGGCCTCCATTCCCATTTTTAAAGGTGGACCAGGAGACCATAGGTGATCCAGTACCAGAGGCATTGGCTGGCACAGGCTGAGGTGTCTGCTGTCACTTCTCTGCCACCATCACGCCCTGTTTTGAAAGGGGCAGTCCGACTCCTGTGACATTGCCACCACCTGGCCACTGTAAGACAAAATAAGAAGCACAGTGTTGGATCTGTTAAAAGGGTAGGAAAATATTCTTGCAGTACAATTTGGGCTTGCTGTCCTTAACCTCTTCTTCTCACTGTATAAACAGGTCAAGGTGGTACCTCTGTGGGTTGTTGTGATGTTGACTGCACTGGTCATCAGAATATAGCATGCCAATGGCATCACTTGTCATCATGGTGGGCTCATGGTAGGCATCCACCTTGTAAAAAGGGCCATCATATTGGCCCATCAGGTGCTCCTGAATGTCCATATGGAGGAAGAACAAAACATTCTTGTTTTCTCTTGGATGCTATGCAGGAGTCCTGCTGCTCCCAGCACCTGAAGCAGCCATGGATTCTCTGTCAAGTCCATTGGAAGAGTAAGACAGTAACCCTATCCATATGGACATATGTTCGAGTATCATGTGACACATATCATAGTGCAGCAATGAGGTGCTACTGAAATTGTCTGTATCATAGAGCAAAGACACTATGAACTTCACAGGCACTAAGCATGATCATAGTGTGCACATGTGCACAGCTCCGGGATGAACACGGACAAGCAGGTTAATGCTGCTTTGTGTAGACAGTGTGATGCCTTAAGGTACAGATTCAGAGACAGCTACATTACACTCCCTCATTAACATAACTGCCACACTAAGAGGTCTGTATCAGTGCGATATAAGGCTGGCATACCATATTGCGAGACAGCACATAAAAATGAGTAACAGTGGAATTAAGAGTTTAGTGAATTAAGACACAGAACTTTGAAAAGGTATACTGAAGGAAAACAAGATGTCTGGTATTGTATCTCTACACTATATTGATCACCCATTCTGGACAGCAACAACAGGGACATAGAGGAAGCGGGAACACAATACAATGCCATGACATTGTTATGTTCTGCTGTGGATGGGGGGGTGCATCAAACAGGGCAGCACACACATAGGGCAGAACATGCCACACAAGACAGAGTGGCCCCTTTATATAAAGTGAAGCAAAGCAACACATATTGTTATGGGAAACAGAGTATACAAAGGAACACAGGTGTTCAGTACACTGTTGCAGGAAAGGATGTTGTGAAAAGGAGGAAGAGTTACAGCACAACAAGGGACAGCATAATTAAAGACAGGTATATGCCCAATATATGGGTGGAGGGGGTAGTGTACAGACCTATGAAACTTCCACAACCATCCAGGCATACACATCAACTGACATGTATAACCCACAGGTGAACATGTATTGTCATAGACCCATAAGATGGACAACAGATGGAAAAGTTCACCACCCAGGTGACCGATGTGTTATTGCAGGTCCTCTGTAAATATCATGGCCAAAAGTAATGTAAATTATGTCTTTTGTGACCAGCTGTGGCAGGGAGTGGTGCATGATACCAATGCTATAGATGGGCATTATAGGATTCTTTATCAGGTTCAGTGAAGGGTAACCAATTTGATACTGCATGACAAGAACAAAGCACAGGACATTGCCAATGGCATATCCCACTATTAACTGGGAATCTTATATGACACCAAACATACAGGCACAGAGACTCCTGGATTTTGTAACACAAACTCTCTGAACCAGATAGTCAATACACAAACCAGGGGTGCATCCTTACTGAATCTGGTCCTCACTAATATGGGAGAGTGCTGCACACCCCCTACTGTAATGTCTTCCTGGTAAGGACAGACAACAAAATGGTCTCCTTTGAAGTAAAAATAAAACCTGGACCCCTAGCTAAACCTGGAATATTCAGGAACTACTCTAAGGCTAACCTCCTGCTATTAAGTGATAACCTGGCAAAATTTCAAGCCCCCATAAAGCCTGAGAACACTGCTGCCTATGCAGAAATCTTCACAGAAACCCATGTACAAGCATGTTAATAGCTGCATAGAGGCAGCTGTACCCACTAAGAAGTGGTACAGAACTAACTCAAAAAACAAACCACCCTGGTGGAATCACAAAATCAATAGGCTCTATAACAGAAGGAAGAAAATCATGGCAAAAATTAGGAGGTGCAGCACCCAGCAGGATAAAATCACTCTCATCAAACTAAACAAACATCTCAGAGGACAAATAAAGTCTACCAAAGCCAAATTTGAGGCTAAGGACAACCACAAGGCATTCTTTAGCTATGTCTGCAACCTCAAAGGCAATACACAATTGTGTGTAGAGCTCATTCTAAATGGAGCCACCTATACTGAGCCAGAATATATAGCAAACCTACTGGCCAATAAATTCAGCTCCAACTTTACCCCGCTCTCCCCCTCAACCTTCCCTCAGGAAATACTATTAAATATAACTCCCCCTACTATCATTAGGGAACAGGTCATTTATGCTCCCTCTAAGACCAACACTGCATCAGTGGTACCAGACAATATCCCAGGATGCCTTTTAAATAGCATGAAACATGACCTATCAGGGCCTCTGGAATTGCTATTTAACTATAGCCTCCAAAGAGGCTTCGTGTCACATGAATGGAGAACAGCAACAGTCATCCCTCTGCACAAAGGTGGGCCATCTACAGCCCGTGGAAACTACAAACCCATAAGTCTCACTAGTCTTATGTGTAAAGCCATGGAAATAATTATCATGGAAATTATCAATAGTGATATAGTAAACCTCCAGACACTGGACCCAACCCAGTTTGGTTTTTGTCAAGGGCAGATTATGTCTACTCAACCTGGTGGACTTGTTTGAGAAGGTCAACAAAGCAACGGATGAGGGCAAAATGGTGCACACTGCCTACCTTGACCTGGCCAAGGCATATGACACAATACCCCACTTGGACATTGTTGACAAACTCAAGAGGTAAAGTATAGACTTGTACATCACCCAGTGAATAGCCAACTTCCTCACAGACAGACCCCAGGAAGTTAGAATTTGGGTGTCCACCTCTATAATAGAGGCCAGTCACAAGTGAAGTCCTCAGGGAACAGTCCTTGGACCACTCCTTTTTGACATTTACTTCTTTGAAGTCAAGGCCAATGCCAGTGGTCTCTGGCTGACTAAATATGCAGATGATTGCAAATTAGGAGCTGTCATTGAATCCCACACTGAGACAAATGTTCTCAAGGAGGGGCTGACACAGTCAAACAACTGGTGTCAGAGCCATGGACTAAAAACTAAATGACAAGAAATGCATAATAGTATCCTTCGGCAAGTCATCCACTCCTGGTAACTATCATATTGACAACACACCCCATAGAGATGACCCAGTAGTCAGGGACTTAGGGACTCGCACAGATAGTAATCTAGCCTTTGACAATCATGTGTCTACAGTAGTGAGGAAATCCTTCTATGCTGCGCAACTTGTAAACAAAGGTATGGCATCTTAGTCCAAGGAAGTCATTGTTCCACTGTACTTGGCATTCATTAGACCTATCATTGAGTATGTGCTCCCTTTGGTATGTAGCTAATCAGGCATATCCAACAACTGTAAGGTCCACAGAGGTTCCTCACTAAAAGAATACAGTGCTTAAGTAAAATGTCCTCTGCAGACCAATTCAAGGTTCTATGCCTGTATTCTGTCTCCTACAGGCCTTTGAGGGTAGATCTATGCCTAACATACAGGGCATTGTCAGACCCCACTCTGATGGACTTCCTGCACATCCACAAAACAAACAGTGCCAGAATCACCCATTCTAAAGACTTAAACTTTGTCTGTGATATAAATAGGACCTGCTGGAGGGACAGGTATGTATCTCATAGATTACCCTGTCTGTGGAACAGGCTCTCCATCCATGAGAAACATAGTTCCTCCCTAACTGAATTCAAGTGCAACCTGGACAGTTGGATGGGGAACAGGAAATTCATCCCTGGTTTGGCAACTATGTCTCTAATGGACACAGGCAACCTGTAAATGGTTAATTTCCCAGGCTCTAGCTTGTAAATGTTTCATCTCCCAAGCCCCTGCTTACACTTATCAAGGGAATCAGAACTTGTCAGAGATTTGGGATGCATGGGTAGGCTTAAAAAGGCCCTTGTGGTCTTTATCCTAGTAATCACCTATGAGCATGTGAACCTATGTCCAATACAGGAGGTAGACCACCAGCACAGAAGTGGCTTACAGAGGTGGGGAAGTTCCTGGTGACCTTAAATGGGATGGGAAAGTGGGTCCTCATACCCTGTGGTGGCTTGGATGAGGAGTTGGGCTGGCAATGACTTCATGAATGTCTGTTCGGAATGCACCAGGTTAGCAATATCTTTTACATTCACATATTCTAGAATGCATTGCATGTGTAACAGGACTTATTCAGTAAAATATCTGTCCTCCAGGTACTTCTGTCTTGAAATTGAAATACCATGCATAACTATGTATGTATCCATATAATCTACATAGATTGTCATCTACCACTGTATCTGCTGGGATAGGAGGTTTAGACATTTATTTCAGTGCTGCCATGATTATCTTGTCTTTATATTTTCACAGGTTCTTTTAGTTGTGGATACAGCACAATGGGACATTACATGCCTGATGTCAGCAGATCACCTGTAGTTGCTGCTGATGACAATGTGCCAGTTGTACAGTCTGATGTACACTGTGACACTGGCAGCAACACACTTTGAGCCATTGGATTCACCTACTCTGAATACCAAGATTTACTTGTGTACAGGATGCCACAGTGTTTGCAATAGCAGCAGCTATATCAGAGCAACATGTGTAATCTCCTAATTTACCACCATTTGACTGACCAGCAGATTATGGACCACTTCCATTTGGATAGGGAGACCATATAGGACCTTGTCAAATTGTGTCATTCAGAAGAATAGCTAGGGTGGGGCAAAGGGAGGATAGCTACCCAAGATGCAAGGTATTGGGGGTGTGATTGGAAGATACCTTCCAATCAGCAGAGCAGGACTGGAATTCTGTGCCACTAGCAAATGTGATCCCTCATTCTTCGCACCTTACTACCAGACTATGTGGATATCTCATCCACCTCCAATGACTCTGGCTTATATGATAGCATTGCTGTCACCTCTCACTATATCCCGAACACCTGGCTAAATGATGATGACTATGTTCTGCTCCCCAACTTGTGTGGGTAAAGTGATGTCTGATGTGCACCATGGCCAGGCCATGCACTGTTTGCATAGTCTGGCCTTGATAATGCATGCAACATTTTAATCTGTATCATGTATATTATTGACCATAGCTGTAGATCAGACACAATTTCCTCAGCTGTTTAGCAATGTATTGTAGCCACTTTGCCTCACATGAGGTATTGCTGCTGCTCTTCCTCCTCTGACTGACCGCACTACTCCTTAGCTACTGCTCCAACAGGTATGGTGAACCTTGCTGAGATGTTTTCTTGTTGCTGTAACTGTTTCCACATAGCCGTGTTGTGTAATTTGGTTGCACACTACAAATATCTGGTTACAGGTCTCAGGTGAATGCTGCAGTGCCCTATCAGATGCATCAAGGTAGTAAAAACATCTCTTCAGTTGGCCAAAAATATGTCCCTTGTATTATATGCCATCTCTGCTATAGTGAAGAGGTTGCAGAAGGGGATCAATAGCCATGGTTCCAACATACATCTGGCAATCCCTGCAACACACATGACAGTGACATCATTATATGTCATCTTCTATCTGATTGCATGGTAACAGTATGTAATGACCTCTTCACCTATTTATATGTGCACCAACTAATATAGGTCAGATACGTGACATATATGAAAATGATGAGAAATGCCTAGGTGGTGCACAAAATCATTGCAGATGATATGTTGGACGTTGCACACAACCTGACAGTTAAGAAAATATAAGTCCTTCCTGCTGACATATTGGGCATCATGTAGAACACTTGAGGCATTAACGGTCATTTGTGTGCAATCAGTGTTTTATTTGAAACTTAGAAAAATGAGCAATTGTGTAACACATCATCATAGTGGCGGTTCTGTCATCTGCAGTTCTTAAAAACCATATATGCTCCTCCACATACTAAAACATAATGTTAAGGAAATGGTATAGGATATGCAAGGCTGACCACTGCAAAATTTCTTGTTATGTTCCCTTGCAGGCCAATGAAAGGTCCCTGTAGCTAGGATAGTTAAAGCTACACATACCTTAATGTCCACTGGCATGGACAGTTCATGCATATGCATCCTCCTTTATTCTACATGCTGGTGACAGCAGAGCTGTAACTGGATCATCTGGTACTTGGTGGTATTCCCTGATTTGGTGTCCCTGAACTGTACATTGAGGAGTAAAAAAAAAAGCTCCATTTCATATACGATGTTGCTCCACTGAGTACCCAGGTCAATTCCCCCAGTCCGCATGCCTTGTAAGTGAAGAGCTCAAGTACTTGAGTACTGCAGTCTATAAATGCAGTACTGGCATTCCTAACTGAATTCCAGTACTGCTGTTATGATTGATTGGCATCTCCCAATCACGCCCTCTAATATATTGAACCTTGGGTGGCTATCCCCTTTTGCCCCGCCCTAGCTATGCTGCCGGGTGACACAATTTGACAAGTTCCCATATGGTTGCTCAATCCAAATGGAAGTGGTCCATAATCTGCTGGTTGGTCAAATGGTGGTAAGTTAGGAGATTACACATGTTGCTCTGTTATAGCTGCTGCTATTGCAAACACTGTAGCATCTTGTACACAAGTAAATCCTAGTATTCAGAATAGAGGAATACCATGGCTCGAAGTTCCTGTTTTATACATCTCTGAATTGCTCATCCATGTCTGATGGTGCCATTTACATAACTTTTGTCCCTCATTTGCATCAGGAACTTAACTTCCCCATTATTAAGTAGTCTTTTGTATATGCCGGCTACCATACAATTCATGGTTACTGTACTTGTGTGTCTGAATCACCACCTCCATCTCTATTGGTTTTTTTTTTCCATGTCACTTTACTCAGTGCTAAAGGTCTAAAAATACTGGCTGTAGTGTTTGCCATAAGGAATGATACCAGACTGCATTTCAGTAATGACAGTATCACAGCTTTTCATATCTTTAGAAAACTTTTTTTGGAAAGAAGTTATTAGGTTAGAAAACAAGACATTCCACACTGTGCTTGTGGCACTTACATTTCCGGATAAGCTGTATACCTGTAGACTGGAGTGGCCTTGAGAGGGAGTATCATGTGAAAAGAGAAAGACACTAGGATGACTTATTAGGACAGAAACAGTTATATGGAAAGAGCAATAGCTGTTGCTTGTGTTTCTTGTGAAAAAGGAGCCAGTTTAGTTCAGAAAGCAAACTACTGTGATAAATTCTGGGTAGTTGCAAAAGTACAGAATCTGTACATGTACACTTACGGCACACTTCTGATAGTCTTTGAGTAGTTTGTTGATTAAGACTAGTCAGTGTGAATTTTTGAGCAGCTGTTTATTGAAAGACCAGTCAGCATGACTGAACCATAGAAGAATTTAAAGAAGAGAATAGAGGCAACCGGTTTACGCATCATTTTAGGTTGTAGGTAGTCTTTAACTCTATACATTTAAGTATCTGGGTGCACATTTTAACATTAGCGCCAATATTTGAACGAGGTCTGAGAGGTAGTTGAAAGATATGCCTGAGCATTTCCTTTGGGAAAGGCTTTTCAGTAAGGAGGGTTGTTGGAGGCATAGGAGAATGGTTGTTTTTGTATACTGTTTGAGAAGAGTATATACTTAATTTTGTATGGATTTGGCAGACAATGGGAGTCTTTTAGCTATCATAATTTATGAAAACTGTCTTGGACTGTCACTTGAGCCCTGCTAAGAGATTGGCCGTTTGTGAGTAGTACAGTGCTACATGTATATAACAGTATAATGACACTGAGGCGCTGATATGCCATGCATATTACGTAAATAATTGAATAGAAGGGGGCAAAGATGGACCCCGGGGGACTGTTTTGCTATGTATAAAGTCATTTGAGTATGAGTACCATTTTATCCTGTTTTCAGTGATTTAGCTAGTTTGTTGCCCAGATGTGGAAATTCTTGTGTGATCCTACATTTGTTAGTGTGTTTACTAAACCAGAGGACTCATTTTGAAGACTTATAACAGGATGAAAAAAGGGAGTTGATGAAGCTTGTCCATTACGTAGGCCAATTCAGATGTACTTATTAACAAATAGAAGGGTTGTGTTCACAGAGAAATGTTTCCTAAATTTATGTTGGGACACAGTAAGGGTACAATGGATTTCTCTATACTGGGTTAAACATTAGCAGACTACCTTTTCCTTATTTTTTGACAAAAGGTTATCAATAGCAATGCCCTGAAATTCCTTGTTTCATTTTGGAGAAAACTTCTGTGCAATTTTACATGGAAGGCTTCCTTCCACAGAGATGGAAGTGGGCCTTCCCTAATACTCCTGTTTATAATATATTTAAAGGAAGTGGCTAGGGAATATGAGCTAGGTTTAATGAATCTTTCATATCCATTAGCTTTGATTTTGGGGAACATTTTAATGACCTGGTATAAGCTGATCTCTTTCAGTTTGCATTTAATATTTTCAGAGATATATGTAGATGGATAAAAAAGGCAGTGGGAGATGCAGGGGTGGGGACTGCTGTTACATAAGTGTCAGAATCCTGAAATGAAGAAGAGGACCTGGATCTAAAGTCAGGTTATAATTTGCCTAAAAACCTTAGTGAAATTATTTATTTATTTTCGGCAACAAAAAATAATTGCGATTTTGATGCTTGGTTATGTTAGTACACTGATCACTTAATGTTCTGTTGTTGTTACAAAGGTCTCTTTGTTTGTGTTTGTGATACTTTGCCTAAGCATTACCTCTAGGGCTAGTCCATGACTGGCTTTAATGTATAATGCTATTTATGGTTCTTTGAAACAGCTGAAAACTATGTCAAGTGTAAGAAGATACTTTAAAATATTCCAAACCAGGTTTTGTATAACAGAATTATTTTTCAGGTTCAGAGTTCTTGAATGATCTGATCTTGATGATTCTTTGTTAATGCCTTTTGTTACTGTGGACTCTAATAAAGAATACTATTGTTATGGTCTGTAGTGGAATCTGACACAATTCTACTGGACATAGGATATGATGGCAGTAATAAAGATTGGAAGGAGTTAATTTGCGTAAATCCAAAGAAGATCCATTCATACTGTAATTAAAACCACTCCTACACAGGGTTTCTGACTTATAATTTGGTATAATCGAGTGTCTTCTAGGACCCAATAGGTTGCTTTGAGCAAGGTAAGGATAACTGCACTTTATAGGGATTTACATTCTGTTAAGTTGACATTAAGCAAGAAGATTTCCAAACCATTGTATTTGGGACACTGTGAATAAATTAGCGAGCAGTTTGGGAAGTCTTTAGTAAAGGCAGTGACACCATCAGTTCTTTTGTGGAATCTCTCAACTTTGTAACTCTTAATGTTTAATTTTAGTATAGTTTCAGTAAGGCAGATGCTTCAGAAATATAGAGTTGGGCAGATATTGTTAAATGATCTAATTTACTACAAATACTATGTACATTTATATATATGTAATTTTAGACTAGAGGAGACGGAACAAGGATGATTTACCATCTTTGGAACCAGAGGCTGTGGGTTCAGAATTAGGATATCACTTTACTGACATAGTGGTATGTGATAGTGGAAGTTGAGAAAGTACAGAGTTTTGATAGAGGTATTTTATTTTTATTTATTGAATTACCTTTTTTGATGTGCATTTTACTGAGCTGATTGGTTCAAAGTTCAAAAGAACTGCTGATGGATCACAATAATTAGGTTAAAGGGGATGAATGAGAAATAATGCAGTTAAGGGTACTAGTGTTTATTGTATATTGATAGCTGAAATAATTTGTGGACCTGAGGAAGAATGGAGATGAAGTGGAAGACTGAAATCTGAGCTATGATACTAATGAGAAATAATTAGAAACTGAGAGTGGTTGTCAAAATAAATAACTTTTGGGTGTAATGATACATGCAGATAATGTGCACAGGAGTTAGAGATTAACAAATATATCTTTCTGTAGCTTTGGCTAAGTGTGAGATAGAGTTCATTTACAGAGCGAATGCAAACATTGTTAAAGCATTTTTATATATTTATGTGGACATTGTGAAAACCTGAGGATGTGTCATGTATAGAGAATGCATAAGGGTTATTTAAGTGTGTTGTCGTGTATAGTAACTTGTGAATGATTAAGCTGGCAGTTTTTTATTTACCTGTAAGATAATGATGTGGAAGGTATAACTGTAAATGGTAATAACAAGGAGGTGGGCAGTAATGGGAGTAAATAGGGGAGCTAGGTTGGGCCCACCTGACACCTAGTATGGAATAATCAGTTCATGTATCTCTGCAGAGATTTGAACTAGAAACAGATGGAAGGGATTGCCTGGGCATTAAAGAGATCACTTAATGACTTTCTCTGTGCCTTGGCCCAAACATAGGAGCTTTGATTCCAAGAACATGACAAAGTCAAAAGAGATCCCCTTAGGCAGAAACTGGGTTATCTATGGACATATAGTAGTGCAACATACTTCTCAATTGTCCAAAATTTCACAAAATCTCTAGATTTTTGGATCATATTTTTGGCCTGTTCCTCATAAAATGTGTCGTTTTCTGGCAAATCACTGATGACTGAAATCGCTAAATAATGACAAGACATTTGAGTTTCAGACTTCATATATGTAATTCATAAAATGCATGCTACAGCAAAACCTATTATTCTAGCCACTTCCTAAGTTTATAAGAGCAAAGTTTAAAAATCTGTCCATATTTTGGGGCTTTTGTCTCCCATTAGTTTTGGCTTTATCCAGTTTTTTTTTTTTTTGCATTTAAATGTTGAGAGATATGCACCCAGTATCACAAGATTGAAAATATTGATTACAGCACATCTTTGCCACATAAACTCAGAAAACAGGCAGTCTGTCTTCCACCACAATAAAGGTAATATAGTTACTACATGTGGCAAACTTTATGAGAAGCTCAATAGCTTAGGATTGCTTCCTATTTAATTTAATTTAAAGTTGCTACAAGGTGAGCATCTGAAAGGAATATATCAAAATTATTATGTACTGCTTTAGATCTAGTTGTTTGTATTTGGGGATGAGTTGAGGAATGAAATCTAACAGTCTACAAGGGGAATGGATAAACACTATTATCAACACACGCACAAGTGTTCGGACACTAAGCTTTCAAGGTCCATTGACATTACATCCACCCATGGTAATGTTTTAGTATAGGTGCCTCTTTTGTCAGGTATATGGCTGCCACTGTCACAAGTTTGGATATGACTATGATGGTGATTTGCTGTCTTGATAGGGCTATGATATTGAAAGTAATGAGGGTACTTAGAGCCGTCTACCCTAAGAAATATGATTATGACTTGGTAGTGGTCAATGTGGAGGTGAATGACCTTAAGTAGTCTACTCAGACAGACACACATAAGGATATGATTGAATTTGCAATGCACGTGTCTGATGTAGTAACGGTTTTCTGAGACTTATGCCAGTCCCAGACTAGTAAGACTTCATGTATGAAAATATGGACTTTCATATATTGACTGAAATAGACGTGTTTATTCCCTTTTTCTCCATGTTATGGTGATCTTGAAGTTAATGTGCATGTATGTATGTATATATATATATATATATATATATATATATACATACACACATAGCGACACATAGGGACACATGGCGGAAGTGACATTCAGCTGCAGAGAAATATGGCTGTTTGTTTTCCCCCTGTGAATTTGGTTATTGAAGTTGTAGGTATGACAACACATTCTTCTCTTTGCCCACAGGGAATTTGCAAACAGCCATATTTCTCTGCAGCTGAATGTCACTTCAGCCATGTGTCCCCAGCCAAAATGTATCGCAGGGAAATGTCTCGCTGCCTAGGCGCCTGAACCCACATTTTTCATTATATTTGGTGCATTTAAGGGCTGCCTTATCAATATAACTAGAAGTCAAAGGCATAGACAACAGCTTAAGCAATGGAGTCTGTCACAGGAGGAATATAGCAAATGTATTTAGGTCATTTAGTAAGTAAAGAAAATTTGTTTTCAAGGAAGTCCCTAAATACAGATGTATTCACAGTTGTATCATAGATATTTTTAATGAAAAAGTCCCTGATTTATGGTCTGATTCAGTTAAGAAAAATGATATACATGAAGTTGTTCAAGAAAGGCCCAGATCAGGAATATTTTGCTGGCAGTATAATGGTAAACTATTTGTACAAGAGAGTTAGCATTTATAACGTCAATGAATAGTTGGTAAATTCAAGCACTGGCAGTGTAGGACAGACATTTCCTAATCAGTAATTGAAATTTCCCAGTATAAAAGTGTTGGGATTGACTAGGATTTCAGCTAATGTGTTAAGATATCTATTGTTAGTAGGGGGACATAGATGGTATCATATAGCTTGTCATGATGTGGTAATTAATATTATTTATGGAGATATGGACACGTAAGAGCTCAAATTTAGGTTGCTGAAGAATCAGTTGTGAGTTGATAATATCCTTGACAATTATTGATATTCACTGACAATTGCTAGTAAGTCTGAATACAGAAAAGGTGCTTGAACCATGTTTTTGTAATATCACATATATGAATGTGTTTAAGTTGTAGTAGGGCCTCAACTTCAAGGATTTCTTTTTCCTTAACATTTCTGATATTGAGTAAAGCCACCTTAAGGGTTCAGGCGCCTAGGCAGCGAGACATTTCCCTGCGATACATTTTGGCTGGGGACACATGGCTGAAGTGACATTCAGCTGCAGAGAAATATGGCTGTTTGCAAATTCCCTGTGGGCAAAGAGAAGAATGTGTTGTCATACCTACAACTTCAATAACCAAATTCACAGGGGGAAAACAAACAGCCATATTTCTCTGCAGCTGAATGTCACTTCCGCCATGTGTCCCCAGCCAAAATGTATCGCAGGGAAATGTCTCGCTGCCTAGGCGCCTGAACCCGAAAAATGTAATGCCATCCCCCTATGATGGAACACATGTATGATTAAAACTATCCGACAAGAGAAATAAATTATTTAATTCTTATAAAGGATTTTTTTCTGCCTACCTTAACAGTACACCTAAATAAATTAGCAAAAAGTTTAAGGGAACAAATAGTGAGCTCAAAGCTGACTAGAGAAAGCTGAACGCTGATTCTGAACTTAAAATAGCCATTGAAACCAAAAATAACTACAGACCTTTCAGAATTATAGCTAGGTCATCTGGTGCCCTGTGCAGTTTTCTGAACTGGTGTCCCCCTCATCTCAAAGTAGAATAGAAAAAAAGGAGGTCTTCTCAAAGTTGAAGGAAAAAGCTCTTATTCTCCTCTGAAACTGTAGCAAACCACTTGCTACAAATATAACAAGGGTCATGCTAGTGTTAAATTGGCACTCCTTAAGCACTTCAAGACTTTGGCCATGACAACAAATGCAGTATCAATATTCACTTCTGAATATTGGTAATGCACTCCCATGGCATCAACATCTACTGAGCATCCCCCTAACACCTTGCAGCAGTGGCAGCTACCCTCTTTCCCACACCAGGGTTATGCCTCTGTAATCTTTCTCTAACTATGTGAAGAAGCCTTGAAGTAACACTCTATAATGCTCAGAGCTAGTCCTCAACAATATTGCCTTCTCAGACTCATAGGAAGTAGTTAGTTTCTTAGACAAATTTAGTGTAGATTTTACTTTGACCGCAGTTATAACTGTTCTGCAAATTTCACTCTCTTTAATTACAGTAGAACAGGTTGTCAAACCCCTCTCAGAAGCTAAGAACAACTTATCACCCTTGGGGCCTGATAACATACCTGGTTGCCTGATTATCAGTACAAAATGCAGACTTCCTCATCATCTACTTAATCTTTTTAATCTAATCCTCTCCATTGGTTACATTCCTGAAGTTTGAAAAACAAATACTGTTACACAAGTGTGGCCAAACCATAGACCCTGGTGTGTGTAGATCCATTTATCTCACTAGCCTCATATGTAGAGCTATGAACACATTATCTCAGGCCTCATTAAGCTGGGCATTGAAAATCTTCTAATCATTGGGTCTCATCAATTAGGCTTTGTCAAAGGTAAGTCCTGCCTCTTAAAACTCATTCATTTCTTTGAAAAGGTCAACAAAGTGGTGGCTAGTGGTTATGTAGTACATACAGTATATCTGGACCTACCTAAGGTCTTTGACACTACTCTCCATCCAGACATTATTTACAGACTTGTAAATCTGAATATAAATCCATATTTTGCATGGTGGATGGCTAACTATCTGTTTAAAAGCGCTCAAGACGTTAGATTTGCAAAATGCCATTACTGAAACCAAAAATGTTACCAGTAGGGTACCACAGAGCTCAGTGTTGGAGCATCTACAGTCTGGCATCTGTTATGTAGACCTTCAAACTAACATTTCTATCCTACAGTTATCTAAATTTGCAGATGACTGTAAAATTGGTTGCTGTTATTCATTCTTCAACTAATTCACAATTGTTCCAGCATGGGCTAGATTTTGTTACCAGTTTGTGCAAGGACTATGGTATCAAACTAAATGGGACAAATGTAGTACAGTTCATTTTGATAAGCAAAACATTTCCACGTCAAACCCTTCAGGCAATACCCCTATCAATCAGACACTGTCGCAAGGGCTCTAGGCACTTTGTTGGTAATTCCTTATCTTTTGACTATCACATCTCTGTAGCTGTTAAGAATCCTTCTGTCTGGCTAACTTAATTTCAAAAGGTGCTGTATGTCCTCTAGATTCAAAGAAGTCTTAATTTTCCTTTAAAGATATAAATACACATATGATAACAACTGAATGCATATATCATGAAGACGTTCCTTACAAAATAGAGTACAAAAGAAACACAAGCTGAACTCCTGAAGACAATTAACAAAAGTAAATATGTATAACAATGGCCTTAAGATTCTCAAATATCAGGATAAGCTGGCAGCCCTATTCCTGTTCTAAGCGTCACAGATTTCTCCATGGGAATGTGTATCTAGCCTTTCCAGACATGAAAGATTCAACTGTCCTTGATCTCCTATTCCATCACTGAACAAATGGTCCACAAGTGCCCAGTTAAAAGACCTAAACCTTCACTAACAGATAAATAAGATACTTTGGCATGATAGAGTCATATTCTAAAAGTAACCCCTACATCTGAAACAATCTTCCACTGCATGACAAGCAGGGTAGCGTCCTTGCCATCTTCAAGGTAAAATTTCATACTTGGAAGAGTGGCCTCCAATTTTCTCTCTTGGTCTATTTTGGTTTGCCATCCTTGAGGCTAGTAGGAGTAGTTTCATATAGTTTATCATCTGGGTTTGTAATGGTCTGTAGCCTGATTGCCTTCTACTTACCTATGAACCTATGTACATTTGAGAAATCAAGATTACTGCTAAGAAGTTAATATCAGAATTTATTATAAAGTGAGTGTGCTATTCTGCCTTGCTCTGCAGATGAAGGAATGTAGCTTTGTATATTGGAGGGCTTCATAAATTACTGGTGTGAACCTTCCAAATGTTCAATGCCTCCAGATATGCTATCTGGATTGCACTAATGCCTCAGAACCATGCAGAAGATTTTATGCCTTCAACCATAGACATTTAAAAAAATGGTTAGAACACACTGTTTAAGACTATATTCCAACTGTTTAACTGTACATACAGATGCCATTGTGAAGGACAGGTACACAGCTGAATAAAACAGCTCCGTGGGTTGCAGGCATATGATGAGTTCAGATAATTATGCTCAACTAGGACTGAAACACAGAAGTCAGTGGTAGGGGGATGGGAGCTAGAAGCCAGGTGGGCCTAGTGGTTGAGACTGGGGAAAGAAGAGATGCAGGAAACCCAGCTGGAGTACCAGTACTATTCAAAAACAAATAGAAACAACTTCCATCAGATACTATTGTGCAACTTTACTGAATCCCACAATTGGATAATAGAAGTCATATAACAGAGATCATATTTGCAGGATCATCCAACAACTAATACAAACCAATCAATTTGAATGCCTCTGCAAGGAATTTGAACTAGAAAACAGAGATCACCTGGCAATATACAGATCACATAACACTATTTATTTGTTTGTTTGTTGTGTGTTTTGGCCAAACTTGAGGAGCTTTTCCAAAAAGAACTAAACAAAAGTCATAAAAAATATCCTCTTTGGCTGAATCAGGGCAGCTGTGGGCTGCCTATGGACACCTTATAGCCCAAAATCACAAAACTGAAAATAATGAATAAAGTACATATTTGCTACAAAAATCTAGAGGACTAGCTATCTGTCTTTCACCAGACCTACGTATATGTATACGTAGTGTATAGCATACATTATAAGGGTATTTTATATAACATGCTTTAAGCATCTCAACAGTTTAAGATTATTCTCCACTTAATTCAAAGTATGATGTATTCTTTAGTTCTAAACAGAGGAAAGGGTGAGTACTGAATCCTAGTAGTCTAAAAAGAGGTATATTAATGTCAACTACATATATACTTGCTACTATTAAATGAAGATTACTGTTGCAGATTTACTGCTGGAAATTATAATGACGTGAGAATGTTGTTCTATTTCACTGAATGCTTTCAATATGAAATGGCTTTATTGGTGCAGACTTTCCTAACGTTAAGATTGTCCTCATAAACTAACTGAATTGCAGTGATGGCATCATGATAGAGTAATAAACTTCTGAATCATTCACAATGGTAGTGAAGAGAGAAAGTGTGGAACAGAAGACCGTATGCTTCTGCTGGTCAATAGGTGCGGGGCTAGGAACAGAAGTATAGTTTCCTGACTTCCTACAAGATGATGGTCCTTAACCTCTGACTCTTCCCTTCTTTCCCACTGTCTGCAGATGCCAGAGACTGGGGAGAATAAATGGATTAGTGGCAGGTGGGAGCATGAGTCAAGATTAAGTGGGGAAAAAGAGCATACAATATAATAAATAGCATGGGAAGGGGGAACATGAGGCCTGCATAAAACATAACTCTAGAGGAAATGTCTTCTTTCTGCATTTTTTCCTCAATATTTTGTGCAGTACTATGGAAGAAAAATAAAATCACTCTATATCTTGCTCTTTGCAACAAAATTATCCAAATAATTTTATTACTTTGCAAATGCAAGCAATTGCAGGAAATGCTTTTAAACTGACAGAATATCCCCACAGAGTTCAGAATGCTTGACATATAGCAGAAATAGTTTTATTTTTAAGTTTCCTCTTAAGAAAATGTTGCTTTTCATCCATTAATCATGTTTAAATCAGTACAGGAAGGACACATTTTGAAATAATATGAATGGTTAGAGACCATGAACAAACAAACTTTGATCAAAAGAGAAATACAACTTTGTTTTAAAATTTCAAGATGAAGTATTCCCAGCTGTATGTACCGCCAGCCAGAAATGTGTCATTTTGCACTAAATCTGCCAAAAGAAAGATAAGTGCAATTAAGTGCTGTGCAAAACTGTAATTTTGTTATGCATTTGTCTATTTTTTATTTATTTACTACTTGTAAATACTTGTCTGCTTGGGAAGATTATGTGAAAACTTTCAAAATCTTTGAACAAAGGGTATATATAGAGAATCACACAGGTGAGTCTCGGAGGGATAAGTAAGAAGAAAGAATATGCAAATGAATACTGTGATGGAAGGTAAAAGGTTCAGATTGCTTGAGTTTCTTCAAATTTAGGATAACACTGCAGACTAGATTTGCAAAACAATCTTTGGGCATTGAAAAAGCATATAGGCTGCCACTGTCATTTGGGAAAGAGTAAATCTGATATATATGGTTCATAATAGTTCAGATTGTTTCATGATATGAGAATTAATACATTTTGTGGTACTTGTGACATCCAGATAAAAGATACAGTCAAAGGTGTTCTGTCATTTATGATCACGGTTTTCCTGCTGCAATCCTTCATTAAAGCAACAATTTTTCAATGTGGCAAAAAATGTAAGAGGGAATGACTTAGAAAGAAGTTAACATTTTTAGCTGTGCTGAAGGTATTACTGGCAAGTAATTATGAATTCTGAGTTGACAAAAGTATTATTTTCAAATGACATACAGATATTCATGATTCTTCTCTTGATGTTAACAACATTATAAGAGTTACCACAGTATATTGAGAAGAATATTGAAGATTGAGTATCTACTGTGGGGGTAGGAGTTGGGGTCCCTTGCCTGATGTACTGTCAGGGGATGAATGGGAAGTCAAGCAGTAAGTACAAGATAGGCCTGTTATACTGACTGTGACCACCAACTGGTTCCATTGGCTGGAAAGATCTTGTATATCTCCATGGATACTTTAGCTATGTAATGTTATGGTTAATATGAGTATGCAGGTACTGTTTAAGCAATTTATGTTCACTAACAGCCCCCTTATTGCTTTCATTCTCTGCTAGTGAATTAGTAACATTTATAGATGTCACGGTAAGCCTGCAAGTATGTTAATTTGTAAAAGTCCACCAAAGGAGCCATTATCTATAAATGAGTAGACAAAATGTTTAGTGCGGGGGTAAGCATGTGAATTTATTATGATTTTGGTTGCTAAAGGTAAAAATGTTGAGACTGCAGTTAGATTGCTGGAGTTTATATATTGTATGTCAATTTAATGCTAATGTAGGTTTTGAATTTCAGGTATTAAAGTTTGCAAATGTTCTTCTATTCTATTGTCTGTACTTAAAAATAGCAGCAAATTTGAAAGTTTGAATAAAAATTAGGAGGAGAATCACAAATGTTTGTAGCAACTGTTGTCTTTAAAAAACAGTCATCCATCTATAAACTGAATAGGTAATTAAATTGAACAGTTTTAATTAAGGGGATTTGTTAAAACTATCACTGTATTGTGTAAGGGTTGAAAGAAATTCCAACATCCCAGTGTATGTAATGTTGAACAACTGGGTGCAAAGGTATCTGAAGGTCTGAATATTAGTATTTTCCCCTGGGATTGAGAAAGGCTTACTATTCTGTAGAAGTCTTTACTCAGAAGGTTTCCTCAGTGTGGTAAGTCTGAATGATTCAGAGACAGTTCTTTCTACAACAGAATGTAGGTGCTGGCTGTAACACATATAGAGGGCTCACTGGCAAAGCCACATGCAAGTGCAGTATTCCTGGGGCATGGCCAATGCTAACTAGCCATGTGGTCTCCCCTAGAAATGGTGTCTATACTGGAGTTATGCAATAAAGTGATTCAAAGAATCAGTTTACCTCATTATTTTGGACATGAAGAGGAAAAATCATATACTGTCAAAATATATCCATTCACTCCTATGGCTGGGTTGGGGATAATACTTTGACTGTGGGTAGGTACTGCAAGACCATCCATATGTATGTGTGTGTTTGTGTGTACACAAATGTGTGCATATCTATAGGGGCATAAATGTGTCTGTCTGGGTGAGTGTGTATGTGTATGTGTGTGTATGTGTGTGTGTGTGTGTGTGTGCTTGGGTAGTTGCCCAATGGGAGGTTCATAAAGTGAAACTGTCTCTGTAGGTATGTATGTCTGTGTGTGTGAGCATGCATGCATGCATGTTGCATGACAGATTCCATTTATTTATTGACATTTGTTAACTGGGTTGGTCCAGCTGGGGTTTGTGGCCCATTTTCAGTGGAGACCCGAGGAGAAAAGCTCCATTAAACACACCGTTTACAGAAAAATATCTTTATATGACAAGAAAAGACAAATCTAATCTAATTAATAAAAATACAAGTGGAACATATAACATGGTGATGCAAAAAACATATAGTGTAAAGGTAAACAATTTACAGAAGTAACAGTTTATTTACATATTTACAAGAAAAGTTTAATCATCAGGAAAAAGGTATCAGAGAATAGAATGTGGTAGAGGCATACAAGTTGTATATGGGGTAGATTAAGGAGGGGTGGTAAAAGTTTAGGTTGGGGCTTGGCAGGGACAGATTTTAGTGTTAAGTAGGTGAATTTTAAGTTTTTCTTTAAAGTGGGATGGATGAATGATGGAACATATGTCTCTGGGAAGATTGTTCCAAGCTTGGGTAATGGAATATTTATAGAGGAGCTTACCTATTGTTTTTTTGGGGTGGTAATTATATAGTAGTAATTGATTAGAGGAGCGGAGAGTTCAAGAAGGAGAATAGCTAGAGATGAGGGAAGTGAGAGCAGGGCAGGATGAAGGTTTGTAGAGAATGGTCTGTAGCATTTGAAGTTGAGATAATAGCAGTACATGGGGGAACTCAAGCCAATGGAGAGAAATTAAGGATAGGCAGTGATGTGCATTATATGGGGTATTAGTGACAAATCTAGCTATCTTATGGTACATTTGCTGGAGTTTATTTAAGGTTGTAGTATGAAAGTTGGTAAACACAGGGGCTGCATAAGAGAAGGAGGGTAGGAAAAAGGCTTGGGCAAGGGAAAGTCTTGCTTTTGGTATTAGGAATTTTTTGTTACGGTAAAGTAAATCCAGTTTCTAGTGTGTCTTTTTTATACTTTGAAGTATATGCATATTGAATTTGAGTTCATCGTTGATGATTACACCTAAGAGTTTAGTGTGAGCTTTAGGTTTGATAATAGTGTTATTTGAGGAAGTGATGGTAAAGGTGGATTTGTGGAGAGCGAGTGACCAGGGAAGAAATAGTAAGAGTTTGGTCTTTTTAGGGTTAAGGATGAGAAGGTTACTGGTTAACCATTGTTCAGTAGATAGGAAGATCTGTTGAGTATGAGTGTGGAGTTCAGAGATGTTGTCAGAGATGGAGATGAGAGTAGAATTGTCAGCATATTGGAGGAGGGAGGATTGTTGGCAGCATGTGTGGAGGTCATTGGTAAAGACATTGAACAGCAGGGGACCCAGAATGGAGCCTTGGGGTACACCTGTTGGGACAGGTATGAAAATAGATAAGAGAGCCATTTAACAGATTGCTGTCTGCACGATAAGTAGCTGGAGAACCAGGCAAGGCAGGAGGAGGATAGACTGAGATTAGCAGGTTTTGATAGCTGAAGAGGATGGGAGACTGTATCAAAGGCCTTGGAAAGGTCAAGGATGAGACAGGAAATGAGTTTATTATTGTCTAGGGCCTCTGCAATGGTATGGGTGACGGATAGGAGGGCAGTTGTTGTGCTATAGTTGGGACAAAAACCATGCTGAGTAGGAGTGAGACGACTGTGTGTGAGGAGGTGGTTTAGAAGTTGTGCGTGGATGCATTTTTCAAGAATCTTGGAGAGGGGTGATAGGATAGCTATGTGGTGATAGTTAGATGGGCCAGTAGAGTTGCCACCTTTATGTAGTGGGATGGTGAAGAAGGATTTCCAAAGGATTGGGACAGTGGATTCCTATATAGATTGATTGATTAGTATGGACACTGGATAAGCTATGGTGTCTGCAGCTAGTTTGAGGAAGGTAGGTGGTAGATTATCTGTGGATGGAGAGCAGGGTTTGAGCTTATAAAGAAGAGATTGGATGTAGGAGGTAGAAACAGGGTGTAAGGAGAAAGGAGGAATATTAGTTAGGTTGGGAGGGATAGACAGAGGAGTAGTGTTACCGTTTGATGGTATGAGTGTCTGGATGGTATCTATGAAGTGTTTGTTAAGTAGAGTAACTGTTTCTAGAGGGGATGTGTTGGGTTAGGGGCAAGGGTTTGAGGGACAACCTGGAGAAAGAATTTTATTAATAGTGGACCAGAACTTTTGAGGGTTGGATTTGCTGTTTAGTTGGGCAGAGTTGTAGAAAGACTTTTTATTTGCATTGTTTTGTTTGTTAGTAAGATTTCTGAGATGTCTATAGCTGTGGAGAAAGGGTAGTTCTTTGGTTTTGATCCAGGTTTTCCAGGCTTTATCTCTTTTGAGCATAAGGGACTTAGTTTCTTTAGAAAGCCAGGGAGCAAAATTGGATTTAATTCTAATTTTTCTGGTAGGAGCAAGGGAATTTAGAGTGTTCAGGAAGATGCTATTAAATCTGCTTACTGTATCATTAAGTGGGATTAGTTTAAGGAATGACCAGTCAGTGGAAGATAGTATAGAGTTAAATTGGCTTAGATTAAAGTTAGTAAGTTTACAGCAGTCTCGATAAAGGTGAGGTTTGGGTGGTTGGGTGGGGTATCTGAGCACAGAGGTGGGGAGGTGATCACTAAATTGGTCTGGTAGAGTAGTGGGGTTTTGGTAGAGGTGAGGGGGAGTTAGTAAGTATCCAGTCTATTATGGAGCTAGAGGATGAATTGTTGTGGAGCCGGGTGAGGGAAGTTATTAGTTGATGGAAACCATGTAGATTGATAGTGGTTTATGGAGAGTTAGTTTTACGTTTAGCCCAGTCTAAGTTGACGTCTCCTAGTATGCGGGTTTCATAGGTTATATTAAGGGAAAACCAGGCTAGTATATTTCCAAGTGTAGATAAGTTGTTCCCAGGAGGAATATAGATGGAGGCAAGAGCTATTTTCTTGTGGGGGTTGAGGTGGTAGTTAAGGGTGATGAGTTCAGCAGGGTGAAAGTTGGGGATGGGTGTGGGGAAGGGTGAGAGGTTAAGGTTGTTGAAATGGGGGATGGCAACACCATCCCCTTTCTTAGGGAATCTATCTGAACGATAGATATTATACCCAGGTGGGAGAATTTTGTTGTTGGTGATATGTGGCTTAAGCCAAGTTTCAGACAAGGTAAGGATGTGTGGTTTTATGTGGGCAATCCAGGCGTGAAATTCTGTGATTTTGTTGGTAAGGCTTTGAATAGTCATGGAGTAAATTGTTAGATGTTTGAATCTAGTAGTGTTAGTTGTAATAAGCTGAGAAGGATGAGGAGTAATTGGAGCTAGAGGGCTGGTAGAGGATAAGGGGTGAGGGTGGCTGAGAAGAGAGAAGAAGGGCCAGGGTTGGGGTGGATATCTTCAGATATAAACATGTAATAAGTGTGTAGGGGGTGTATAGGTATACTTAGAAAAGGTTTGTACAGTTTGGGTTTAGATATGTAGGTAGGAGGGAGTGTTTGCACTCTAAATAGTTTGTGAGGACTTGAGTTGGGGAGGTTAAATAGGGTAGGAGAGATATTATAGAAGGAGGGTGTTGAGTGAGTTGTAAAACTATGGGAGGTTGTTTAGTGGAGTAGTGGATAAGGAAGGAGGAAATGGTAAGACATCAGGGTAGCAAGAGTGTAGAGGAGTGTAGTGGCCATAATAAGGAATAGCATTGTATGAGTAGGATAAGTAGTAGAGGTGTCAGTATGGAGGTAGCTTGGGAGGAAGTGATGTAGATAAGACGAGTTAGGATAATGGGGAAAGGATGAGAAAGGACAGAATAGAGAGGAAGTGGTTTGCTATTAGATGTTTGGAGAGGAAGGGGAGGAAGTGGATGGTATAAGGGGAAATTGTAATGGGGGTGGGTGAGAATGGGGGTAGGGTAGAGGAGCAGAGAAAGCCCGAGCAAAGCGAGGGCAAACAGAGCAGGGCTAACACTCAGGGCAGGCCTAGCCCACAGAAAACAATCAGTAAGAGAGAAAGTTGAACTAGTTAGGGAGGAAGCTGTAGGGGTACAGAAAAGCAGGAGTAGATGTAGAAAAAGAAAAAGATAAGACTTGGCAGTAGCGATTAAAAGGAGAAAATGCTAGGTTTAGGCTGTACAGGTAAGTAACTTTAAAATGAATTACCCGTGCAGTACAGTAGGTTGAACTGAAGAGAGTAGCTATAGATATGGACAGGGGAAATTGCAAACAGCAGAAGATCAGGGCAGTAACAATGGCAGTGATTAAAGGAGATAAAAATAGTAGAACAAAAAGTCCCATGGAAGGGTAGGATATAGGAAGGAAAAAGACACTGAAATGCATGGGGAAAAAGAAAGGTTAGGGCTGCTGGTGACTTTTTTCCGTATGGGCTACTGAGTTTAGTTAATACAAGATGCTGCACTTAATACACGCAGGCACTGTACAATGATGAATGAATGTTTGACAAAATAACAATAAGTCAAGTAATAGTCACTTGCTAGGACACATAACTGGGCATTTAGTCTGGATATATCTGCAGGACAGGTGGCCAAAATGGAGGAGGGTATTAGATTGAGGTCCAAAGGAGGGTTTCTTACAGTGGCCAGGAAAACCACAGGGTACACTCCTCTAGGGGCTCTAAAGACAAGAGGATGAGCGATTAGTTAAAGCAGAGAAAAAAAAAAGCAAGAGAAATGTTGATAAACAACGTACCAGGAAAAAAATTAAAATGCCAGTCAGGGAAGGATAGAATAGTTTTAGCACTACTAACCAGAAAGTAAAAGTCAAACCAGGAGTAAAGCAGTTAAAGAACGCATTGGTGTATTTCAGTTAAGGTCACAGAGAACTACCTTAAGACAGGACCTATAGTCAGGATTAGCTAGGCAGCAATTACCAGTAAAACAGTACAGTGTCAACTTTTACATAGCTTTCAGGATAACTCATACATAAAACTAGGAAATTGGGGAAGAATACTTTACAATAGATAGCTTTTAGTGAACGCCAGCTGCTGGTGCACTTAGCGACTGGAAAAAATAACTCTAAAGTAGAGTAACAGGAGTCTCTGAAAATATAGGCATGAGTGACACCATATTTAGGAGTATTTCAACAAAGTTACTTCCAAGTGTCATACAGGAAAAAAAAATTCAGTTTAGTAGCAGAGTAGTAAAAAGGCAGTTAACTACAAATGTAGGTTAGAACCATAACAACAGCACAAGAGCAGTTAACGATAAATGCACAATTTAGAAGACACAGTGTGAATAATCTCAGTTGATTTATCACTCGCGATTCCTGATGCAGGACTTTCTCTATATAATCATAGCACTTAAAATTAGCAATATATAAACAAAATATAGCATAAGACTACAGTGAAACAGTTGATGGAAACATGGGAACTAGACTTTAACTAACACAGTAAGGTAGTTGCACTAGTTTAATAACAAGCGACACCATGTGCAGGAATACCTCGGTTTAGTCTGACTACATTGAAATGCTAAAGATAAAAGTACAATTTAGGGTCCAGAAGACAGGTTCACAGCAGATTAACAATAGTGAAATACAGGTTTTACCTACAAAAATGCAGTTGTCAGCTTAAATAGATTAAAACAAAAATAAGTACAGAGTATGCACTTACAACATTCAGTAGTCAGATGCTGGAGAGGGGATGCTCAGCAGCAAGAAGAGTACTGGGAGTTTAAAAATGGCACCCACAAGTATAGGGTACCTATGAAAGCTTAATACAGAAAGTGAGGTGGGGGAGATAAGGCTTACGGAGTGGGGCTAACACTCAGGGCAGACCTAGCCCACAGAAAACAATCAGTAAAAGAGAAAGTTGAACTAGTTAGGGAGAAAGCTGGAAGGGTACAGAAAAGCAGGAGTAGATGTAGAAAAAGAAAAAGATAAGACTTGGCAGGAGCGATTAAAAGGAGAAAGTGCTAGGTTTAGGCTGTACAGGTAAGTAACTTTAAAATGAATTACCTGTGCAGTACAGTAGGTTAAACTGAACAGAGTAGCTATAGAGATGGACATATGAGATATATAGAAGATGAGATATATGAGAGTATGTGTGTGTGTACATGTGTGTGTGTGTGTGTGTGAGCATACATGTATTTAGGTGTGTAACTGAGAGGTTATGTGAGTGCTTGTGTGTTTGTGTGTGTGTGTGTGTGTGTGTGTGTGTGTGTGTGTGTGTGTGTGTGTGTGTGTGTGTGTGTGTGTGTGTGTGTGTCTGTCTGTATGTGTGTAACTGAAAGGTTCCATGAGTGTGTGTGTGTGTGTGTGTGTGTGTGTGTGTGTGTGTGTGTGTGTGTGTGTGTGTGTGTGTGTGTATTAGAGGGTATCTGTTCAACCACTATGCATGGTCTGGTAGGGGTGACATTAGCACAGTTACATCTGACAGCACAGTATTCAATTCTGAGGCACGGTAATTAGCTGCTAATGTGGTTTCAATGGTAATTTTGTTTGTTATACAAGACCACAGTTGCTTTGATGTATGTATCATCCTGAGTGTCTGTTTTCTCTATATAAATTAATACTATGTTAGAAATTTCCCACAACTTATCATATGCAAAATAAACATATTTTCCTCCTCCATCTTTTCTCCTTGATTTGACAGCAAACTCCTCCAAATGGAAAGTCACCTACAGTATACCTAATGGAAGAGCTGAGGTTTAATACTTAATTATGAAAAGACAAAATAAATATTTTTACTGTTCTGTCTTAATGCAATAACACATTTTACTAAACCTTCTAATACCAAACTGCCATGCACAGGAAGAAAACAGTTCAACATGTCAGTCTTTACAGAATTAAATATTCTCTCCCTTTGCATCATTTTAAGTTTCCAAATAAATGTCCATCAATATGTATTATACGCATTTTCATATGCACTTTTTCTTGCTTTCCTTTGTACTCCACTATTTCATGTATTTTTGTGTGTTTCTCTTTCATTTCTATTTGGTTTATACATAACTTCACTATGACTTACCATAATATGTATTCAAATGCAATAATTGCATGCATCGTGTTTATGTGCACATAGTGAAAGTCCCAAAAAAGGCTTTTTTAGAAAATATAAAATTCTGGTGTCTTTGTTAATATCTTTCATTGAGAATGAAACCATATAAAGAAATTTAGGAACATTTTCTTATTTCTATTCCTTTTTTTTTTGTTCTTATCATCTGAACACTTTTTCATTTCAAAATTATTCTCGTGGTGGCACTACTGTATGTAACATTTCAGGCCTTCACTGGATACATCTCATTTATAATTGATTGCTCATGGAGTTAACTTTGTCGTTTAATATTAACCAGACAGCATATCATTTGTATAGAACTTACATATTTATTAGAAAGCTACATTTAGTAGATTTATACCAATGCAGACAACTGCTTTGATATTTTTAATGAAAATGCTGACTCTCTGGTTTCTGAAGATTTTAGTCTTATGATTTAGATTTTTTCTCCACAGATGATGAATATTGTTTGTTGATTATCAAGTCTGTTACATCTAAAATTATCTTTGCTCATCTTGTAATATTTTAATTATTTTAATACTAACAGACTGCTTATTGCTTTCACTCTCTGCTAGTGAAATAGCAACATTGGTAGATGTCAAGGTAAGCCTACAATATATTAATTTGTAAAAGTCCACCAAAGGAGTATTATCCTTGTAATGCTTGTAATATCCTTGTTCATCTCGTAACATTTTGATTATGTTACACTTCTTTCTGCAGTATGTCCAACTTTAATATTGGCCAGAGTTTTAGTAAGTTTAGAAAAAAAGTTAATTTCCCACAGCCTTACTAAGAATGAATGAATGAATGAATGGTTAGTCCTAAAATGTCCCATCTCTGTTCATCAAACCAGCTCGTATGGGCAAAAGCATTATGAAAATGAATAATGTTTAATACAAAGTTATGCTTTATCATCATCATTTAATATATTCTAGTACCTTTAAATTAGTCAGTAAACAACATTGCCTTGATGTTAAGGACAAACATCACCATCTACTTGATAAGAGTGTTAGACTTGGTTTCCTTAATAAAATGGACATAGAAAAGGAATGTTCAGAGAGACAGCCAAAAGTCACTTGAAAATAACACCTTCAGCATAGCTGAAAAAGTTAACTTGTGACTAATCTTTGCCTCTTACATTCTTTTGCTGCATCCAAGACAGTAGCAGGAAAAACATGTTAAAATAGATGGAACTTACTTTGTACATTTTTGTTCATCACCACACATACCTGAGGTCCTCAAAATTTGCTCATTTTTGTACCATGAAATGAGACAATATGATCCATGGTATATGAAATGCACTCTCTGTCAAATACAGTGACACCTTGTATGCTGTTTCAATGGCCAAAGTTTGTTTTGCACATCCAGTATACAGTGCTATCTTGAATTTGAAGAAACTCAAACAAAATAAACTTTTTCCTCCTTCCAGTACATTACAGACTCACACATTCCTCCTCCATGTTTTATCCTCAGTGATTTAAATCCCCTGGTACAAACTGCACTGCTGAGTGTCAGACTTACTAGGAAAATGTTGGTCTGGTGACTTATACCCATTTGATACCCCATGTTAAGAGATTAAGTTTTTGTATAAGAGACTAGGGATTTGTTAAGTAAACAATAGCAGTTATTTTAATAGGAAGATAGGTTATGGCTCTCTGTAGGCATTAAATTGCTATACATTTATACTGAACATGTAAATGATATTGAAGTTATAGACCATTGTTTAGGTAGCTGCCACAAAACTAATTTTATGATTGAACTGATTTCTTTTTGTCTTAATCACGTTTTTTTTAATTCTGATGGCTCATTTTACCAGCATATAGTTTGTACTGTTATATGTGCTATCCTTGTTGTCTCTAATTCTTTTGTATGTATGTATGTATTTATTTTAATTATGTATGTATGTTGTTGTTGTGTCTTTCAGCCTTTCCCGGTTAGGGGTCGCCACAGAGGAACTCCGGTCTGCTAATGATTGGCAGTAGATTTTTACGTGCCGAGTTGCTGGCTCTGACGCACAACCTTCAACAAAGGTACGCCCATTCACTCATGTCTCCACACAGCAGATGCTCTAGCTGAGAATCGAACAGGACAATGTCTTACTGTGAGGCAACAACGCTACAGCAGCACCAACATCGCAGTTTGTATGTATGTATTCTAATTGTTATGTATGTATAACTGGACTCCTTTTTCCAAAATTCCTTTTAGGTCCAGAGTTCCCTTAATCATTATACAGATTAATCACTTTTTAATTTCTTTTAGATATTTTTCTAATCATTTTGGTTGATGTTTTGCCCTTGTTTTGGCCTGAGCCAATATTAATTTTCTTGTCCTTACTAGTATTGGTGTACCAGTGAAATATTTTATTTCCATCTTTTATAGGGGAAGTACATCAAGATAAGCCCACTTAGTGTTACTAGATAGATAAGCAAATAAAAATATGTCTCCCTAGTCATTGTTATATGAAGTGTTCTTACATTCCAGAAAGAGTTTTAATTTAAGAAATTATTTTTATGTGAAGCAGGTAGCATCATCATGTTTTCTTTTCTTAGCAGATAGTGATATTCATGATGCGTTTACTGCCTATTTGAAAGCTGCTAACTTGCAAAAAATATTTAGCTTAATATGCAGTTTGCTGCAGATTCTGTAACAGATTGCAGATATGATTTAACTAATTTTAAATATTAAAAAAGAAAAATGAATCTAGGGACAACAAGATGTTTTTGTTACAAAATACAATGTTGTTTCAGATGAGATAGCCAAAATTCTACAGAATTACTGTAAATTCTGTTTGCTGGACATGTTTCAAACAACATTTTGCCCCTTCCTCTTTTCTTCATACCTCAGACAAAAGAAATATTGGAAACTGGTTCACTGTCACTTGTGTTAAAAATCCTTCTTCTTATGACTTCTGCATCCACAACATGGACGGTTATTGCATTTATTCCCAGTTTTTATTTATCAGTGATAAACCATACAATGTTTCTGAAATGCATTTGTGCAACATTGCTGCTAGTATTTATGCTATCTTATGTTTCTGCAGCCATGATTGTATAAGACAAACTAATAGGAGTTTTAAGACAGGGCTTCAGGAACATAGACTAGATAATATAAATAAATGGACAGTCATTTACGTTTTTTTTACTTTTAAGTGAATTTTTATGATGTTAGAGCTACAGACGTGAAAGCCACTATTTTAGTAAAAATAAAACTATCATTCAGAGGTGGTCATACTTTTAAAGACCTGCTATTACACAGGGAAGCCTTGCATATAATAAACATGCAATGCCCTTAAGCTCTATAGCTTGAACACTGAAGTTCACTGGACAAACGTTTATTAACTGATTAATTGCTGAATGTGGCTTATTTGTTCTATTTGTTCTTCATTATATAATGCACATGTTATCACCTTGTTTTATTTTCATTGAAATGCATTGGCATTAGATGTTTCCCGTCTTTTATTATTTTATGAACCTTTAATTTACACGAATGATTTATGAAACTTGATCACTAAAACTCCATATCAATTCCTCAGAAATAAAATTTAATTCACTCATTTCACCATTTATGTCATAACCCTTTTTATACTTTCTTTATATAACCACATTTGAAGCAAATTTATTGTTTGAGTTTTAACCCTTCCCGTGTTCAGTTTAGGTCATAAACATATCACCTCATTAATACTGTTTTTCTGAAAATTATATTTAACATTTAGCTTAAAAAAACTGGAAGCTACATATCCCATAATTCAATTAAAATTCTTCATGTTCTGCAATATTAAGGCAGCTTTATTTCCTCTTTTCTGTTTTTAAACATAATTCTGCATCTTCCTACTTCTTGCCATATGAGATATTTGCCCCCTTATTTATCTTTACACCCTTCTAACCCTATGCCACTTTTACTACAATATACCTTTATTTCCTCTCCTTCTTCTGTATGTCTAACTACACCCTTTCCTCTCCAGCATTCTGCCAAATCTACCTACACATTTTCTTAAGTCAATAGTGTTTTCAGTGAACACATAGTTCCTATAAACACTTCTTTTGCAAACATAAGTAAGTCTGACATACTCAACCCATTTATTAACCTCAAAACATTTAATCATGGCATTCAAATCATAGAAAATACAAACCATGATAACTTTACTTCTGTCTATCTAGGTATCCAAACACCAGTGCTACATATGAAATTAAGGGTAAAATAGATGTTGTAAAATAAAATATATTTTTTCTTCCTTATTGATTTATTGATTGATTGATTTTTACTTTTCAGCTTTTCATCTCCCTCACCTGAATACCCTTTTCCACTCCTCTCTACTCATAGACTCTAATGCAAACTAAATTGCTATTTTTTACAATCCTCCACTTCTCGGAATCATGCTATATTTTTGTATTATTTGTACAGATAAGCTCACCTTTATCTCTACCATCTGCCTTCATATCATTCTTAATCTAGCAGTATCCCCCACAATCTTTGCTGCCTCTTCGTTTTGTACACATACAGAAACACTACTTTGTTTTACCCTTTATCCCTTCACCATGCTTTAACTATCTTAGGTTAACATTTTCCTTACCATTTACTCTACTGCAAGAATATAAAATATATACAATAATGGACTCACAGGTCACCCTATAAATGCTTAGCCTTCCTCCTATCTGACCATTCACACCCCACTCACCAACATTTTAACTTTATAATACAAAATCTTAATTAATCTAATCATTTCATTGAGAGTCCCTCTTCCTTAAATACCACCTCTAATACTTTCAAATCTTCTTCATTAAAAGCCTTCTGCTAATCTACTGAAAGCGAATACTTTTAACCGCTAATAAAAGTATATCTGATATTATCTTCATTATCAAAATATTATTGTCCTTAACAGCACACATCTAATTTCCATGGCTTATGGTATACCACATTTTCAACCTATTCAAACACATCTTATAAACAGCTTGTAATCAGCTACTGTTATGTTAAGTCTCATCTAGTCACAAAACATTTTAAATCCCCTTTCTTTGAAATAGTAATCAAAATTGCACTTTTCATACTACTCACAGTCCTTTTTCTATTTATCTTTTTAAAAGGCTTCTTACTGTAATCCTGAAGCCTATAATAGTGAAAGATGGAATTATAAAAGAGTGCAGAAAATGTCAAAAATTTTCTCCTTTAAAGTTATATTTGCAGAGGGCAATCCCCCTGCAACCCCCACTTGTTATACACACTAACTCAAGGTTGCCATATCTTGGAGAAAATAGAATACTTTAAGACACAGCATTCTTGGATGTAATATTTGTTAAGCCCCTGTTTTAGCACATTCATTTGCACTATTCTGGGACATACACTTAGAGATCTCAGAGTATAAGACTATTATCCTTTAAATGCTTTGTTACTAATCACTTAATACACTTACTAACAGAGTATATACTTCCCTGCCACTCCATCTTATGTTTACAATGTTTATATCTTTTTCTCCTTAATTTTCTTAATAACGAAAATAATTTATTCCCAACTAAATTCTTAATTTATTCCTGTGACTTCCTTCTACAACCATTTTCTTAATTCATTCTTCAACACTTTCTAGTATTTTTTTGCTTCTCAAAAAATCACTTTCTAGTATTTCCTCTTACGTTTGCACAAACCACCCAACACTATTTTCCAACCTTTCCAAATGTTTTGCTTAAATGTATGACACCCATTCTTATGAGGAGCCTTTTAATCCAGAAACATTGCAATCCTTTTCAATCCTTTGTACTCTGCAGATACTCAATATTTCTTTCCTCAGCTTCTTAATCTCTTGATAATACTGGTATTTTCCTACATTTAATAACCACACATACTTTTTTCTCTTCTTTTACACTTAATCTGTTAGCTTTATTCCTCTATCCACAAATTCTATCATCTTCTGTTTACCTTATTTCTATCTACACCTATACTTAAACATGCATGCAAAGAAAATATAGTCCAGAAATTAATATCACAAAAAGGCACCCCCACAGAGTAAATGTTCCGGTGATGTAAAGTAAAAATAAAACAAGTGGTCAAAAGTACATCCACTGGAACAAACACAACTGTCACACAGTATCTTCAGAATTGAAAAATCTTGTAAACGGACAAAAAGTTGCCAGATATACTATGACAATAAATCCAATACTTTAATTGACAAAAGTAGGTAAGCGCTTTCACCATAAAGGCTTCATCAGACCAAGCAATTACTAATGAATGCGAGATTTTAACCATTCTTAAATACACTTCCTCATGAATAATTCAACATTACAACGCAGTAAAAGTGCTGACATTATTTCCTTAACACTGAATAAACACATATCTAACTTGCAGCTCATACAAAGCTGTTTAACGCTATGCATATAATGAATGTAATAAATAAATAAATAAAACTGACCATGCTTAAATACAAAAATAAAAACAAAAACTAAAATACGAATAAAACACTGTACATGGTATTGAATGCATAAGATTTGCAAAGTCTGATTCATACCATGGAAAAAAGTACAGCTTCTAATTGTCATATTAAAATAGACTTATACAAACAAGTAGATATGTATGTAAAAGTAGAGTGTTTATAAAACAATCTCATTTAATGGTTTTAAGTCTTCTATTACGTAGTACTGGTTTCAGGGGCACTTTATCATTCAGACCCATTTTTTTGTCTGCTCTTAATCTTATAATCCATTTTACTTCACAATTCTCTGTGAAATTTTTGACATCCCCTCCCCGAATACTCAGATTGACAACTTGTAGTACTGAAAACTTAAAATGATGTGTCAAACCTGCTGCTAATGTGTGTCGCGCTAGTGCATTGTGTTCAGAACCAATGCGTGTATGGTATACATGTTCCCTCATTCTTTCTCTCAATTTCCTGTTGGTTTTGCCTATGTAAAATGCACTGCAGGACACATACCTGGCAAGGTAGACTACATGTTCAGTTTGACAATCGGCATGTATGTATAAAGTATATTTGTATTGTGTAACTGGGTGTATAAAAGAAGTCCTAATGTCTATATAATTACAAAAATTGCATCTATTACAAGGCTTCGTTCCATATACTGTATTATCATTAATTTCCTTTCTTGGGTTCTTTGGTAAACATAGGATCTGTTTCAAGTTCCTTCTGTTCTTAAATAGGAACTTTGGTTGTTCTCCTACTATATCTCTTATGTTCTCATCTAATAATAAAGTGTCCCAATGTTTCTGTATTACGTTCTTCAAACTATTAATATCTAAGGTATAAAACATTGGTACTCTCATTTGACTGCTTGTTCTTTCTTTTGCTTCTTCTCTCAATTGAGTGCTTACACTAGAAAAATAAGGACAGGCTTTAGTTGTTCTCATTGTACAAGCCTCTTCGATGGCCATATTCACCTCATTCAATTTATAGTTCCTTTCCAAGAGCCTTTCTTTTAAATCGAATAACTCAAGATCATATCCCTCTTGTGTCGGGTTTAACTTAGATGCCCTCATGGCTTGACCTTTTGCTAAATTTTTAAAAACATACTGGGTATGCATGCTACTTCGGTGTAACAGTATGTTCCTATGGCAAGCCTTCCTATGTACCCCTGTGTTCAAGAGGCCATTCTCCAACCTCTCAATGTGATATTAGCTTCAGTTTACTTTTTTCTGCACCACCAAGAAGACATGGCAGGCACGCAAACGCCCTCTATTGAACTACCTTATGTTGTGAATGGTCCACCTGGACAGAACTGGAAACCCGACCGATTTCAAACTTGTATAGTGGGTGATGAAAATCTGTTAATGCTATACGAAACCACAAATGATGTGAATCTCAATGATTCTGATACAAGTTTATTGGGACTTTCCAAAGCACTTGGCTCCTTAGAGTTGGACTTTTTGAAACTTAAATGGCTACAATTACAAAGACAACACTTTCAAGTGTGTCTCCGCAGAAAAATAGTACCTAGAGGTTTGCGCATCTTGAAAATGCCAACTACAGGTAACCTCTATCCTGAATTACTGTTTAAATGGCAACAGTTGAATTTAGACTTAAGTATGAGTTATATGAACTTACTGAATGACTTTTTCCGTCCTGAAGAGGACCAACTAAGAGACAAAATTGTTAGACAACAACAGACAATCAATATGAAATACCCGAAAGCGAAAGTCGATTCAGGCATGGAGAAAATGCTTGACAATGTTTTATTATTTGAAAAAAGACTATTAGAGCAGAAAAGAAATAAAATTCTAAGAGACACTAATGATTTTAGAGTGGGTCATGTCTTCACTTGGCCTAGAGGTAATTCAAATGGTGTGTCTGAAAAGAGACATCAAGGACATGAAACTGTTAGATTTAAAGATTTAACTACTTCTTCTGCTGTTGTTTTGAATGAAAATAACACGCATAGTCCGAATACGGACAGTAGTAATGCCAGCACTAGTGCTAGTGAAACTAATGCAGGAAATGTAACAATAATTAGAAATGTTAATGCAGATACCATATTGAATGGGTCATCAGATGGTCCAGACAGCAGTAGTAATGTTACTTCTATTTTGAATCAACATGCAACTGAACCCACACTTAGAAGGAAGACTCCCTCCCAAACTATTGGTCAGGGTAACAGTTCCAACCATTTTACCCCTTTCCCTATAGACCTTCAACATCAAGCCAAATGGCAGAGGTCAAGGAGCAGAGAGAGACAGAAGCAGAAAGGGTCGGGTGGAGAACACACAGGCCCCACATTGAAAAAGATGTGGGAATGGATAGACAATCATTAGTGATAAATTTGTCATGCAGAAGTTTAACTGTGTACGAAATGCAAGTCCTTAATAAGGGATTATCATTTATACCCACCAGTAGAAGTGATTTATCAGATACTATTATAGATTTAAAAATGTTCACACGTAACATTCAATTAAAATTAGAATATGGTTGTGACACTAATATTACAGAAGGACCAATATTTCGTACGCCGAGTATATGCACTCCTAATTTACATCCATTGTTAGATGTTTTCACAAAGCTAGTGGAAGATGATATACATAGGATGAATACATCTAGGAGTGATAAAAGGAGTAATAACCTTACCTTTAAACACAGAGAAGCATTAAATGATCTAAGTAATGATAATTCCATAATCATTAGACCAGCAGACAAAGGTGGTCCCATAGTGATTATGAATAGAGATAGTTATAGTGAAAGTATGATAGTCTTATTACAGGAAGAAAATTCTATTTTAGAATCAACATGGAGGTGGTTATAAATAAAGTTTTCAGAATTTATGATATGTTGGATGATATTTTGAAAAGTGGCTACATTCATTTATTTATTTTATTTATTTATTTATTTTACATTTGTTGACCGGGCTAGTCTAGCTGGATACATGTCCATTTTCAGTAGAGGCCCGGGGAGAAAAGCTCCAAAAATAAAATAATACATACATTAAAAAGTAATAGCAGATAAAACTTGCAAACAACTAAAAAAGCAGTTCTTACAAATATTTATATATATATATATATATATATATATATATATATATATATATATATATATGTAAAATACATTAGTCTTAGCAAGGATAGAATTAGCAGTAAGCATGAATTGGTATTGTACATGAGATACAATATCGATGTATACATACATTTTATCTATAATAATATGGAATTTTGATTCTTAAGGTAAAAATTATAGAGTTAGGAGTAGTTGTTAGTTTAAAAGGAGAAAAGTTAGTCAGGGTTAGTACAGGAGCATAGCCAGTGTGTCTTAAGAAATAGCTTTAGATTCTTTTTAAAGAGAGAAAGATAAATTTGTGTTGTGAGTTCAGTGGGTAGTAAGTTCCATAGCTTTCCTATAGAGTTAGAGTACAGGGAGTCACCTGCTGAGTGATTGGATCTTGAAGTATTGATCAACAGTTTATCTGAGGAGCGTAGGTTCTTATTATTATTATAAGGTGCAATGATGGAAGAGAGTATAGGAGTGTTGGTGGGTTTATACAGGGCAAGCTGGTTCTGAAATTCTAGCCAGTCTACTTGTTTTAGATTCAGACAGTGATGTGTTTTGAAAGGAGTGCCTATGGCAAATCTAGCAATATTATTATAGGATTTGGCCAGTTTGTTGAGGTTGTTTTTAGAAAGGTTAGTATATATATAGGGGAGGCATAGAACAGAGTTAAGATTAAGTGGGTTCTGGCTGTAACAGTCCTAGCTACTGGAGTTAGAAAGGGCTTAATTCTGTAAAGGCATCCAAGTTTTTTGTTCACTGATTTTATTGTGTTGTTTATATGGGTATCAAAGTTGAGGTTGTTGTCAATTGTTATTCCTAAGAGTTTAGTGGTTGGGTCGGGAGAAATGATAGTGCCATCATTTGATAGAAGTGTGAGATGGATATGAGTGGATTTTTGGGTAGGTGTGAAAAATAACAGTTTAGTTTTTTTGGGGTTAAGGAGGAGGCAGCGGTTTGAAAACCATTGTTCTACAGTATTGAAAGCTTTTTGGGTAAGAGATTTAAGTTCAGTTTCAGAGGTGGCTGTACAGATAAAAGTAGAGTCATATGCGTATTGAATGCAGGTGGTGTGTGGTATTGCTGATTGAAGGTCATTAATATAAATGGAAAAAAGGAGTGGACCTAAAATGGAGCCCTGAGGAACACTGAAGGAGATGGGAAGGTTATTAGACAGTTTATTTTGCCAAAGTACTGCCTGCTGATGGTTTTCAAGGTAAGATTTGAACCAATTCATGGCTTGGGGATCAAGTGAAAGGGATTTCAGTATGTGTAGGAGGAGTTGGTGATTAACCATGTCAAAGGCTTTCAATAAATCAATGAAGACTGCAGAGGAAAGAATATTATTGTTATGGTTTTTGTTGATGGTGTCTATGAAGGATAGCAGGACAGTGGTGGTACTGTGGAAAGGTCTGAAACCATGTTGACAGCTGGCAAGTAAGTTGTAATGGAGAAGGTGTGAAAGTAGTTGCTTATGGATGCATTTTTCCATTATTGTTGCAAGGGGAGATAGCAGGGCTATCGGACAGAAGTTAGAATACTCATTGGAGTGTCCCCCTTTATGTAGTGGAATGATATGGGACATTTTCCAGATAGATGGGATAGTTCCTTCATTTATGGTTCTGTTGATCAGAATAGAAATGGGGAAAGCTATGGCTTTAGCTCCTTTTTGCAGGAATTCTGCTGGGAGTTGGTCAGCTGAGGGGGTGGTAGGTTTTAATTTTAGGAGAAGGGAATAAATGAAGGAAGTAGACACTGGTTGTAAATGAAATGGTGGAGGTGGGATAGTGGTAGAAGTAGGCAGATTTGAGGTATCAGGAGAAAGATGGCTAGCAAGATTTTGGATGGCATCAGTGAAGAAAGAATTGAAGGCATTGGCAGTTTGTAAGGGATTGTTAGGGTTAGAGTCGAGTGGGTTGGGAGGGATTGATTGACCTGGGTAAAGAAGTTTGTTAACGCCAGTCCAAAATTTTTGTGGTGCCTTGTGGTAGGTTTGCTGTGTTTGAAGGTAAAAGTTCTTTTTGTCTAATAGGATGGCTTTTTTGTGTTATTTCTATGTTGTTTAAAGGTTTGGTGATCAGAAGGAATTTTAGTAGCGCGCCATTTTGCCCAGGATTTATTTCTAAGACGGATTTTCTGCCTAGTATTATTGGTGAGCCAAGGTGCCGGTTTAGTTTTATTTCTAACTGAACGTGATGGGGCGTGTTGCTAGGAATATTGTATTGAAGTATTCTATGGCTTCATTAAGTGGAAGAGATTTTAATGGTGACAAATTACATTGTTTAAGTTCAGTTTGGAAAAGTTCTGGGTTAAAGTGCTTTTTCGTGCATATTGTTCTATAGGAGAAAGGGAAAGTTAGCTTGGTCTTATGTCTGATAATATAGGTTAGTGAATGGTCACTGAGATCATCTGGGAGGGTACCTGCTTTATACTTTTGATGAGGACTATTAGTAAGTATCCAGTCCAAGGTACTTTCTTTGTTGTTGGTTCTATTAGTTCTGGTAGGGGAGTTAATAGTTTGTGTAAAGCCATAAAGGTTAATATGGGTGGTTGGGTATATATTACTACAGGTCATCTAGTCTACATTGAAGTCTCCTAGGACTATGATTTCTTGTGGGAGGTTGGTGGAAAGCCAGTCAAGGATATTTTCAAGTGTACTGATGTTATTGCCTGGGGGAAGGTATATACAGATAATGTTTATGGCCTTATGTGTGTTGATTTGAAGTTTAGTGATAAGAATTTCAGCAGTATTGTTTGATGGTGGGTTAAGGTTTAAAGTAGTAACCTGTAGCTCTGCTTTATAGAGGATTGCTACCCCTCCTCCCTTTTTGGTTGTGCGGTCTAGTCTAATGATATTGTAACCTGGTGGGGTGACTTCATTGTCCTTAACAGTAGGTTCAAGCCAAGTTTCAGATAAGCATAGGATGTCAAATAGGTGGACATCTAGAAGGGCATGAAGTTGAGCAATTTTATTGCCAATGCTGCGTATATTGAGGTGAGCTATAGATAGTGAGTTAGATGGTTTAGTGGTTGGGGTATTAGTTTTATTTGGGTTGCAGCCTGGAGTGTTAAGGGTATAGTTTGGGCCTGGGTTAGGGTGAATGTCCCCATCTAGTATTAAGTGGAGGAGTATTATGTGTTTAGGGTTGAGAGGTTTATAATAAAAGCCAATTACTTTTCTAGCATTTTGGTTGGAATACTTAATATGAGTTAGTCTATGATATTTGGCAAGTAGGTAGCTGGGTTTGGATATGAGGTTAAGAAATGTTGGATAGATAGTTAATGGTGGTGTAGAAGTGTGTTTAGAGGGGAAGGGAAGCGTAGAGTATAGTGGTTGTTCATAGGAGGTTAAGAGATAGGCAGTAGTTAGTGAAGGTAAGAGTGAGAGTAGGAGTAAGATTTGTAATTGGTATGGGATAGTTGGTGTAGACATTATATTTGTTTGAGAAGTGGGAAAGAAATGGGTGACAGAGTATTATAAGCAGGTTAGGAGAGTTATCAAATAGGTAGAATGTTGCCACAAGGAGGGTTAGGAGGTGAGGTAAAAGAGGGTGTGTTGAGGTAATGGTGGTTGGGGGTGGTAATTATATGAATAGTTTGATTGGTGTGAATGTGATGTGGGTGTGGCTATAGAGGAATAAAGGTGGGAGTACTGGGGGTGTGTGGGAATTGGGGGCAGGGTAGGGGAGCAGAGTGAGCCCGCAGGGCGAACGGAGCGGGTAGAGACATGAGAGTAGATTGTCAAGGGTGACAATCAGTGAGGTATGAAAATATGCAGGTAAGTCTGAAAGTAAGAGATTATGGAGAAATGTTGCGAGGCTGGCAGGAGTAGAGTGTGATTAAAGATAGTTTAGGTCAAGGGGGAGATATAGTAAAGTAGTAAGTCAGAAGAAAACTAGAAAGGGAGTTAGAGAGAATGGATAAGCAAGTGAGAAGAGATAAGTATTCGGAAGGTAATATAGAGGCACCACCTAGTGGTCAGACCTTTTACAACAGTTAAATAGGTCTCCTAAAGGGGATGTCAGGGAGGGGGAGGGGGGATAAAACTACTTAGGTATAAAGAGGGTATGAGCTGGAGGTACGGTTTATTTAGAGAGAAAAAAAGGGGGGGGTTGGCTGCTGGCTAACCTAACTGTGAGGCTTGCCTACCTAGCAATATCTATAATACGTTATTCTTAACACAGTTGTCTAGAAGCTATAACAACACATACTTTCACTGTCTCCTAACAAGGTATCGTCTCCCGAGGAGCTGGTAGGTAATTCCTAATGTTTGATTATGTTTCTTAGGCATCCAGCTGGGTACATTCAGAGGTGAACTAGTACAGGGAGGTACAGGAACAGAAGGTTTCACTGTCTCCTAACAAGGTATGGTCTCCCGAGGAGCTGGTAGGTAATTCCTAATGTTTGATTATGTTTCTTAGGCATCCAGCTGGGTACATTCAGGTGAACTAGTACAGGGAGGTACAGGAACAGAAGGTTTCACTGTCTCCTAACAAGGTATGGTCTCCCGAGGAGCTGGTAGGTAATTCCTAATGTTTGATTATGTTTCTTAGGCGTCCAGCTGGGTACATTCAGGTGAACTAGTACAGGGAGGTACAGGAACAGAAGGTTTCACTGTCTCCTAACAAGGTATGGTCTCCCAAGGAGCTGGTAGGCAATTCTTAATGTTTGATTATGTTTCTTAGGTGTCCAGCTAGGTACATTCAGGTGAACTAGTACAGGGAGGTACAGGAACAGAAGGTTTCACTGTCTCCTAACAAGGTATGGTCTCCCCAGGAGATGGTAGGTAATTCCTAATGTTTGATTATGTTTCTTAGGCATCCAGCTGGGTACATTCAGGTGAACTAGTACAGGGAGGTGCAGGAACAGAAGGTTTCACTGTCTCCTAACAAGGTATGGTCTCCCGAGGAGCTGGTAGGTAATTCTTAATGTTTGATTATGTTTCTTAGGCATCCAGCTAGATACATTCAGGTGAACTAGTACAGGGAGGTACAGGAACAGAAGGTTTCACTGTCTCCTAACAAGGTATGGTCTCCCCAGGAGCTGGTAGGTAATTCCTAATGTTTGATTATGTTTCTTAGGTGTCCAGCTGGGTACATTCAGGTGAACTAGTACAGGGAGGTACAGGAACAGAAGGTTTCACTGTCTCCTAACAAGGTATGGTCTCCCAAGGAGCTGGTAGGTAATTCCTAATGTTTGATTATGTTTCTTAGGTGTCCAGCTGGGTACATTCAGGTGAACTAGTACAGGGAGGTACAGGAACAGAAGGTTTCACTGTCTCCTAACAAGGTATGGTCTCCCGAGGAGCTGGTAGGTAATTCCTAATGTTTGAATGTGAGAGTGTTCAATGTCGCCGTTTGTTCTTACACCTGGGTTCGGAGCCGATCCTTGGCTCCGTGTCGGCCGCTTTGCAAGCTCTGCATCGAGAAGAAGCTCGAGACCAACCTAACTCCCACAATCCCCCTCTGCCTTTACCTCAGATCTAGTTTGCCGCTGCAGCGTTCGCATCAGTTTGATGAGCTCGAGCATCCTTAAACTAAGATTTATATTTTTTCTTATATTTCTTCAAAGTTTTTTCTATAAAAATTGTCTTAAGTGACTGTGTGTGTGTGTGTTGTTAGTGTTTCGAGTCCTTTATATACTTTATTAGAGTTTTCCCTCGGGGCCTACCCCACCCTTTTACTGGATTGACTACTGGATTGACTTTTTTACAGGATTTGACATAAGTTTCTGGATTAGACAAATTTACTGGACTTGACATAATACTAATTTTTTCTCTGTTAACTGTACCTAAAATATTGACATGTCTGAGAAAGCTAAGTCTGGTTTTAAACGCTGCCAATGTGGGCAGAAGATGTCGGTGACTGATAATCATAGTTCCTGCGTCTACTGTCTTGGCCCTCTCCATCTGCAAGAAGACTGCTCAATATGTCATTCTTTCAGTGGAAGGGTCATGACAGATAGGCGCAGAATACTTATGGATAGGGGTCTTCTAAAACCTACTTTTCAAGAGGCTCTGGATGCATCAGACCAGACATCCAAATCCTCGAAGGAATCGAAGACGTCGGAGCCCAGGTCATCGGCTCCGAGCTCTTCAGTTAAAGTTCGATCACCGGTTCCACAGACTTCGGGGGCCGAGTGTTGAACTGTTGTCAGTTTCCGAGCCTCGAGTCTTGGAACCGGTGACGGAGCTCCCTCCCCGGCACTGTTGAGGTCGGCTCCGTCTTCGATTCCTTCGACGCGCTCTTCCAGGCCCCTCTCCGACACCGATGTAGACCGCGTGGTGCAGAAATTAATGGAGAATACGGCCTTATCCAAGCTCATCTCTGTCTCCTCCCAGTTGGTGTCGAGACTCGAAGGCCTTCCCTTATCTCCACCTGTTCCTCCTCCGAAACCTATCCAGTCTTCGGAGCCGGGAGAGGCTGATCTGGTGATTGTGGAGCCCTCGGTGCCAGAACCGTCTTTCTCTCGGTCGGCTCTGTTCACCTCGACTCCGTCGGATCCGGTACCGGAGTATCGGAGCCGAAGATCCATCCTTGGATCTGGGACTGAGAGTCGGACCGATGTTTCGGTTCCGACGCTCCCTCTCGGGTCCTCGGCTCGGATAGACTCGGCTCCGTCCTCGGGGTCGATGCCTTCGGTGCCTGTCTTGGGGATTCTTCCAATTTCCTCGGAACCGGGAGATACCTCGACTCGGGACCCAGGGGCCTTCGACCTCATGAGGAAGGTGTTGTCTACCCAGACAACCACATCAGCAGAAACAGCTTCTCCTTCCCATAAAGGACTGTTATCCTCCTCTGCACCCACGGCTACATCTAAGCGTCGAGCACCTGTGTCTCAGCCACCCCTGGAGGGTGCCCCCTCTTCCTCGGAGGCTTCTTCGGATGCCCCGAGGAAGTTCGAGGAAAAGATTGTGTAAGAGGAGACACTTAGATTCTCCACAAGAATCATTGACATCGGACACTGACTTGGATGAGTCAGAAGGGTCCCCAAAGTCACCCTCAGAGGATGTCTCTTTTTCTGATATCCTGGAGATCCTAAAGCAGAGAGGTGATTGGCAAGCCCTCCCCCTTTCTGAGGATGAGTCAGTCTTGCTGAAGGCATTCGGTGCTCGCCCTTCCTCCTCCTGGGTCACTCCGCCCTTCGATGAGTTGATGGAGCTGATTGCTCGAAGGGCGTGGTAGACGCCTGACACGGTGGAGCCAGTCCCTAGAAAGCCTAACAAATATATTACTGCCCCTCAGGATAAGGCTTATCTGACAAAGGGAGTGCCAGTGGACGCTATGGTGGTGGCAGCGGCCACGAAAAAGGAGATGTCTGAATCTTCCTCATCTCTCCATCCGCCTAACAGAGATTCTAGGACTATGGACAGGTATGGGAAGCACATTTTTAGTTCAACGGCTTTTTCTATGCGATCCCTGAACTATTTGACCCACTTCACACGGCTACAGAGGGATCTAATCAAAGAGTTGGGAGATACCCTCCAGGGTACTACAGATGCTGCTGTTTCAGAAAAGGTTACAGCATATCTCAATACCCTTACATCTATTGCAAACTCGTCCATGAGGCTGATCTCATACGCAGCCGAAGGATCGAGTAGGGCAGCAGCTTCAGCGATTGCTCTTCGTAGACAATCCTGGATGCGCTTATGTTCATTTGCAGAAGCCTTCAAGTCTTCCTTTACTAACGCCCCATTTGATGGTGCCACGCTCTTTGGCCCCAAAGTAAAGGAGACCCTTACCCAGCGTGAGCAAGAGGGAAAGACTCTGTCTGCTGTCGGAGTCCATTTTTCCACCCCATCCAGACCGTACCCCAAAGGGCAACGTGGTGGAAAAATGTGGTTTCGAAAACCCCAAGGATCTTTCCCAGGCACACAGGGTGATGCCCCCTCTAGAGGCAGAGGAGGGGGCAGAGGTGGAAGACGCCACCCTGGTGGCAGAGGGAGTCTGCAAAACCAAGGTGACAGGGATACACCCCCTGGGAAACCTTTCCAGCACTCCTGAGAGGAGGCCCGACTGTCCTGCTCTGGAGGCAGTCGGGGGTCGCTTAGCTTTATACCCTCAGGCCTGGCGAAATCTTACATCAGACAATTGGGTAAAAAGCGTTGTTACCAGAGGCTACAGAATACCTTTCCTATTGCCCCCAATTCCGAAGAAAAGACTCCCAGATGTGCCGCCCCATCTGCGAGACCCTGCAGCTATAGAAATTTCAAAGCTGCTAGAAAAAAGAGTAATCCAACCAGTCCCAGCGGACCAAAGAGGATTCGGAACTTACTCAAGGTTCTTTTTAGTTCCAAAGAAGACAGGGGACTGGAGGCCGATTCTGGACCTAAGCAATCTCAATACCTTCGTCAAGAAAGAAAAGTTCCGGATGGTCACACTTCAATCGATCCTTCCATTTTTACAGAAGGATGACTGGATGTGCTCAATAGATCTGAAGGACGCATACTACCACATCAAAATGGCCAGGGCATCCAGGGATCACTTGCGCTTCCGGCTGGGAGCCAGCCACTTTCAGTTTCGAGCCCTGCCCTTTGGTCTGACCTCAGCCCCCAGGGTTTTCACCAAATGCATGGCAGTGGTAGCGTCTCACTTGAGACGCCTGGGATTCCAGGTGTTTCCATATCTGGACGACTGGTTCCTTTCTGCCACCACCCAGCATCAACTGATTCAGGCCAGGGATTACACACTGCAGCTTTGTGTTCATCTCGGAATTTCCGTAAATTTCGAAAAATCTTTACTACAGCCATCACAGCATATCTCATTCATAGGAGCAGAATTGGATACGCATCGTTTAATTCTAAGACTTCCTCCAGAAAGGATAGCCTCACTACAAAGCCACATATCTCTTCTTCTGTCATCCAGAAAATCCCCAGCAAAACTGGTTCTGAAGGTTTTGGGTCTCATGGCAGCTTCTCTCATTGCGATACCATTGGGAAGACTGCACATGAGAGTTCTACAATGGCTACTGTTTGCACAATGGTCATTCCAACAGCTACCTCTGACACACGAAATTCTGATCACAAACACATGCAAATCACACCTAGCTTGGTGGCTCCGGACTTGCAACCTTTCCAGCGGAAGACCATTTGTGCTACCCACGCCGACAGCTACGGTGACCATGGACGCTTCCCTGATAGGGTGGGGGGGCATCTTTCAGGGACAGACAGTCCAAGGCGAATGGACCAATTTAGAGTACAATCTGCACATCAATGTTCTAGAGTTGAGGGCAGTGTTTCTAGCGTTGCAACACTTTGCTCCCCTTCTTCCTCTAGGGACTATTGCAGTTCAGGCGGACAACATGTCCGTAGTCTGGTACATAAACAAACAAGGGGGAACCAAGTCTTATCAGCTATGCAGAGAGGCCATGAGAATCTGGCAATGGGCGGAGTCCACGGGTCGCTTTCTGATTGCAACACACATCCCGGGGTCATCCAACGTCACAGCCGACAGGTTGAGCAGAGCAATCCTGTTGCCTCACGAGTGGTCCCTCAAACAGTCAGTTGCGAAGGAGATTTTTCGCAAATGGGGCCAGCCTTCCTGCGATCTTTTTGCGTCTCCAATGAACGCCAAATGCAGAAGCTATTTTGCCCTATTACCCTCCAGGGAAGTCCCCAGGGATGCTCTGGTTCACGATTGGCCCCCGGGTCTCCTGTACGCTTTTCCTCCCTTTCCCCTGATTGCAAAGTTTCTGCAGAAAGCCAACAACCTGCAAAGGACGATTATCCTCATTGCCCCATTCTGGCCTTGTCAAATCTGGTTTCCCTTTCTTCTGGCACACCGCATTCGGGAACCCTGGATTCTGGACCCGGAGCCGGATCTACTGACCCACTTGTCAGGGGCTCCCCACCCCTCGCTACTGTCACTCCAACTAGCAGCTTGGCTGCTCCGCTTCCCTACTTAGCCAGGTCTGATCTTCTTTCATCTGCAGTTCAGAATATACTAGTTGCTTCTCATAAAGCTTCCATTACAAAGACTTACACTAGTAAATGGAAGCGTTTTGTTTACTGGGCAAATACACAGCAATTGGACCCTGTTATAGCTCCCTTAAATAAGATCTTGGAGTTTTTAACCGAATTGTTCCACCAAGGAGCTTCTCCTGCCACTTTAAGAGTGCAATTGGCTGCCATTTCCAACTTTCATGTGGAAGAATGTGGGGCTCCTATTATGGCTCACAGACTTTGTAAGGCCTTTCTGAAAGGATCTTTCCATATTAGACCACCAGTTAGAACTCCTACATCACCTTGGAATCTGAACCTTTTATTATCTAAATTGATGCTACCTCCGTTTGAACCAGCCTCCTCTTGTCCATTGAAGTATTTGTCGTGGAAGACCCTCTAAGACCCTCTTTTTGGTGGCCATTACATCGGCTAGGCGGGTGTCAGAGCTTCAGGCTCTTTCTATTAAACACCCTTATTTGATCTTTCACTCTGACAGAGTATCTCTTCGCACTAATCCGTCCTTTCTCCCCAAAGTTTGCTCCGTTAATAACATTAATCAATCCATTGAACTCCCTACCTTTTTCAAAAACCACTCCAATAGGTTGGAGTATATGTTACACAAGTTGGATGTTCATAGACAACTTAGATTTTACCTGGATAGAACAAAGGATCACAGGAAAACAGATCAACTTTTTGTAGCCTTTGCAGACAGCAGGAAAGGTGTAGCAGTTACTAAATGAACCCTTTCCAAATGGCTAACTGATTGCATTATATTTGTTTATGCTACTTCGGAACAAACTTTACCTGTCAAACCCAAGGGGCACTCTACAAGATCAGTGTCTACATCCCTGGCTCATGCAGCTCGCTTACCATTAGACACTATTTGTGCAGCTGCCACTTGGTCTAAACCACATACATTCATTTCTCATTACAAGGTAGACAGGGTTTCTAGGGACAGGGCAACCTTTGGTTCCACTGTGCTCAAGAACGTTCTCCCGTGAGTTCCTCAGGAACATGGAGCTAGGGCGCTACCCAGGTGTAAGAACAAACGGCGAGATTGAACACTCTCACATTTAGAAGTTATGTCCTTACCATAACGTTCCATGTGGAGTGTTCATCTCGCCTTTGTTCTTACATTCCCACCCTCCCACCCTCAGGAAGAACGTCCAGTTTGGTGTCTGGTTTGGTTTCTCCTGCTTCTGCATTACGCAGTTGTTGTGTATATATGTATATATATATATATATATATATATATATATATATATATATATATATATATATATATGTATAGGTGTTTCTTGCAGTTATGTTGTTTTTGGCATGAATGTGTTACTCTCTCTGACTTCTGGTTTGCTTGCAAACTAGATCTGAGGTAAAGGCAGAGGGGGATTGTGGGAGTTAGGTTGGTCTCGAGCTTCTTCTCGATGCAGAGCTTGCAAAGCGGCCAACACGGAGCCGAGGATCGGCTCCGAACCCAGGTGTAAGAACAAAGGCGAGATGAACACTCCACATGGTACGTTATGGTAAGGACATAACTTCTAATTATGTTTCTTAGGCATCCAGCTGGGTACATTCAGGTGAACTAGTACAGGGAGGTACAGGAATAGAAGGTTTCACTGTCTCCTAACAAGGTATGGTCTCCCGAGGAGCTGGTAGGTAATTCCTAATGTTTGATTATGTTTCTTAGGCGTCCAGCTGGGTACATTCAGGTGAACTAGTACAGGGAGGTACAGGAACAGAAGGTTTCACTGTCTCCTAACAAGGTATGGTCTCCCGAGGAGCTGGTAGGTAATTCCTAATGTTTGATTATGTTTCTTAGGCATCCAGCTGGGTACATTCAGGTGAACTAGTACAGGGAGGTACAGGAACAGAAGGTTTCACTGTCTCCTAACAAGGTATGGTCTCCCGAGGAGCTGGTAGGTAATTCCTAATGTTTGATTATGTTTCTTAGGTGCCCAGCTGGGTACATTCAGGTGAACTAGTACTGGGAGGTACAGGAACAGAAGGTTTCACTGTCTCCTAACAAGGTATGGTCTCCCGAGGAGCTGGTAGGTAATTCCTAATGTTTGATTATGTTTCTTAGGCATCCAGCTGGGTACATTCAGGTGAACTAGTACAGGGAGGTGCAGGAACAGAAGGTTTCACTGTCTCCTAACAAGGTATGGTCTCCCGAGGAGCTGGTAGGTAATTCCTAATGTTTGATTATGTTTCTTAGGTGTCCAGCTGGGTACATTCAGGCGAACTAGTACAGGGAGGTACAGGAACAGAAGGTTTCACTGTCTCCTAACAAGGTATGGTCTCCCGAGGAGCTGGTAGGTAATTCCTAATGTTTGATTATGTTTCTTAGGCATCCAGCTGGGTACATTCAGGCGAACTAGTACAGGGAGGTACAGGAACAGAAGGTTTCACTGTCTCCTAACAAGGTATGGTCTCCCGAGGAGCTGGTAGGTAATTCCTAATGTTTGATTATGTTTCTTAGGCATCCAGCTAGATACATTCAGGTGAACTAGTACAGGGAGGTACAGGAACAGAAGGTTTCACTGTCTCCTAACAAGGTATGGTCTCCCCAGGAGCTGGTAGGTAATTCCTAATGTTTGATTATGTTTCTTAGGTGTCCAGCTGGGTACATTCAGGTGAACTAGTACAGGGAGGTACAGGAACAGAAGGTTTCACTGTCTCCTAACAAGGTATGGTCTCCCGAGGAGCTGGTAGGTAATTCCTAATGTTTGAATGTGAGAGTGTTCAATGTCGCCGTTTGTTCTTACACCTGGGTTCGGAGCCGATCCTTGGCTCCGTGTTGGCCGCTTTGCAAGCTCTGCATCGAGAAGAAGCTCGAGACCAACCTAACTCCCACAATCCCCCTCTGCCTTTACCTCAGATCTAGTTTGCCGCTGCAGCGTTCGCATCAGTTTGATGAGCTCGAGCATCCTTAAGCTAAGATTTATATTTTTTCTTATATTTCTTCAAAGTTTTTTCTATAAAAATTGTCTTAAGTGACTGTGTGTGTGTGTGTGTTGTTAGTGTTTCGAGGAATACTCGGTTCCATATAAAGTCCTTTATATACTTTATTAGAGTTTTCCCTCGGGGCCTACCCCACCCTTTTACTGGATTGACTACTGGATTGACTTTTTTACAGGATTTGACATAAGTTTCTGGATTAGACAAATTTACTGGACTTGACATAATACTAATTTTTTCTCTGTTAACTGTACCTAAAATATTGACATGTCTGAGAAAGCTAAGTCTGGTTTTAAACGCTGCCAATGTGGGCAGAAGATGTCGGTGACTGATAATCATAGTTCCTGCATCTACTGTCTTGGCCCTCTCCATCTGCAAGAAGACTGCTCAATATGTCATTCTTTCAGTGGAAGGGTCATGACAGATAGGCGCAGGAAACTTATGGATAGGGGTCTTCTAAAACCTACTTTTCAAGAGGCTCTGGATGCATCAGACCAGACATCCAAATCCTCGAAGGAATCGAAGACGTCGGAGCCCAGGTCATCGGCTCCGAGCTCTTCAGTTAAAGTTCGATCACCGGTTCCACAGACTTCGGGGGCCGAGTGTTGAACTGTTGTCAGTTTCCGAGCCTCGAGTCTTGGAACCGGTGACGGAGCTCCCTCCCCTGGCACTGTTGAGGTCGGCTCCGTCTTCGATTCCTTCGACGCGCTCTTCCAGGCCCCTCTCCAACACCGATGTAGACCGCGTGGTGCAGAAATTAATGGAGAATACGGCCTTATCCAAGTTCATCTCTGTCTCCTCCCAGTTGGTGTCGAGACTCGAAGGCCTTCCCTTATCTCCACCTGTTCCTCCTCCGAAACCTATCCAGTCTTCGGAGCCGGGAGAGGCTGATCTGGTGATTGTGGAGCCCTCGGTGCCAGAACCGTCTTTCTCTCGGTCGGCTCTGTTCACCTCGACTCCGTCGGATCCAGTACCGGAGTCTCGGAGCCGAAGATCCATCCTTGGATCCGGGACTGAGAGTCGGAACGATGTTTCGGTTCCGACGCTCCCTCTCGGGGCCTCGGCTCAGATCGACTCGGCTCCGTCCTCGGGGTCGATGCCTTCGGTGCCTGTCTCGGGGATTCTTCCGATTTCCTCGGAACCGGGAGATACCTTGACTCAGGACCCGGGGGCCTTCGACCTCATGAGGAAGGTGTTGTCTACCCAGACAACCACATCAGCAGAAACAGCTTCTCCTTCCCATAAAGGACCGTTATCCTCCTCTGCACCCACGGTTACATCTAAGCGTCGAGCACCTGTGTCTCAGCCACCCCTGGAGGGTGCCCCCTCTTCCTCGGAGGCTTCTTTGGATGCCCCCCCCGAGGAAGTTCCGAGGAAAAGATTGTGTAAGAGGAGACACTTAGATTCTCCACAAGAATCATTGACATCGGACACTGACTTGGATGAGTCAGAAGGGTCCCCAAAGTCACCCTCAGAGGATGTCTCTTTTTCTGATATCCTGGAGATCCTAAAGCAGAGAGGTGATTGGCAAGCCCTCCCCTCTTCTGAGGATGAATCAGTCTTGCTGAAGGCATTCGGTGCTCGCCCTTCCTCCTCCTGGGTCACTCCGCCCTTCGATGAGTTGATGGAGCTGATTGCTCGAAGGGCGTGGTAGACGGCTGACACGGTGGAGCCAGTCCCTAGAAAGCCTAACAAATATATTACTGCCCCTCAGGATAAGGCTTATCTGACAAAGGGAGTGCCAGTGGACGCTATGGTGGTGGCAGCGGCCACGAAAAAGGAGATGTCTGAATCTTCCTCATCTGTCCATCCACCTAACAGAGATTCTAGGACTATGGACAGGTATGGGAAGCGCATTTTTAGTTCAGCGGCTTTTTCTATGCGATCCCTGAACTATTTGACCCACTTCACACGGCTACAGAGGGATCTAATCAAAGAGTTGGGAGATACCCTCCAGGGTACTACAGATGCTGCTGTTTCAGAAAGGTTACAGCACATCTCAATACCCTTACATCTATTGCAAACTTGTCCATGAGGCTGATCTCATACGCAGCCGAAGGATCGAGTAGGGCAGCAGCTTCAGCGATTGCTCTTCATAGACAATCCTGGATGCGCTTATGTTCATTTGCAGAAGCCTTCAAGTCTTCCTTTACTAACGCCCCATTTGATGGTGCCACGCTCTTTGGCCCCAAAGTAAAGGAGACCCTTACCCGGTGTGAGCAAGAGGGAAAGACTCTGTCTGCTGTCAGAGTCCGTTTTTCCACCCCATCCAGACCGTACCCCAAAGGGCAACGTGGTGGAAAAATGTGGTTTCGAAAACCCCAAGGATCTTTCCCAGGCACACAGGGTGATGCCCCCTCTAGAGGCAGAGGAGGGGGCAGAGGTGGAAGATGCCATCCTGGCGGCAGAGGGGGTCCGCAAAACCAAGGTGACAGGGATACACCCCCTGGGAAACCTTTCCAGCACTCCTGAGAGGAGGCCCGACTGTCCTGCTCTGGAGGCAGTCGGGGGTCGCTTAGCTTTATACCCTCAGGCCTGGTGAAATCTTACATCAGACAATTGGGTAAAAAGCGTTGTTACCAGAGGCTACAGAATACCCTTCCTATTGCCCCCAATTCCGAAGAAAAGACTCCCAGATGTGCCGCCCCATCTGCGAGACCCTGCAGCTATAGAAATTTCAAAGCTGTTAGAAAAAAGAGTAATCCAACCAGTCCCAGTGGACCAAAGAGGATTCGGAACTTACTCAAGGTTCTTTTTAGTTCCAAAAAAGACAGGGGACTGGAGGCCGATTCTGGACCTAAGCAATCTCAATACCTTCGTCAAGAAAGAAAAGTTCCGGATGGTCACGCTTCAATCGATCCTTCCATTTTTACAGAAGGACGACTGGATGTGCTCAATAGATCTGAAGGACGCATACTACCACATCAAAATGGCCAGGGCATCCAGGGATCACTTGCTCTTCCGGCTGGGAGCCAGCCACTTTCAGTTTCGAGCCCTGCCCTTTGGTCTGACCTCAGCCCCCAGGGTTTTCACCAAATGCATGGCAGTGGTAGCGTCTCACTTGAGACGCCTGGGATTCCAGGTGTTTCCGTATCTGGACGACTGGCTCCTTTCTGCCACCACCCAGCGTCAACTGATTCAGGCCAGGGATTACACACTGCAGCTTTGTGTTCATCTCGGAATTTCCGTAAATTTCGAAAAATCTTTACTACAGCCATCACAGCATATCTCATTCATAGGAGCAGAATTGGATACGCATCGTTTAATTCTAAGACTTCCTCCAGAAAGGATAGCCTCACTACAAAGCCACATATCTCTTCTTCTGTCATCCAGAAAATCCCCAGCAAAACTGGTTCTGAAGGTTTTGGGTCTCATGGCAGCTTCTCTCATTGCGATACCATTGGGAAGACTGCACATGAGAGTTCTACAATGGCTACTGTTTGCACAATGGTCGTTCCAACAGCTACCTCTAACACACGAAATTCTGATCACAAACACATGCAAATCACACCTAGCTTGGTGGCTCCGGACTTGCAACCTTTCCAGCGGAAGACCATTTGTGCTACCCACGCCGACAGCTACGGTGACCACGGACGCTTCCCTGATAGGGTGGGGGGGCATCTTTCAGGGACAGACAGTCCAAGGTGAATGGACCAGTTTAGAGTACAATCTGCACATCAATGTTCTAGAGTTGAGGGCAGTGTTTCTAGCGTTGCAACACTTTGCTCCCCTTCTTCCTCTAGGGACTATTGCAGTTCAGACGGACAACATGTCCGTAGTCTGGTACATAAACAAACAAGGGGGAACCAAGTCTTATCAGCTATGCAGAGAGGCCATGAGAATCTGGCAATGGGTGGAGTCCATGGGTTGCTTTCTGATTGCAACGCACATCCCGGGGTCATCCAACGTCACAGCCGACAGGTTGAGCAGAGCAATCCTGTTGCCTCACGAGTGGTCCCTCAAACAGTCAGTTGCGAAGGAGATTTTTCGCAAATGGGGCCAGCCTTCCTGCGATCTTTTTGCGTCTCCAATGAACGCCAAATGCAGAAGCTATTTTGCCCTATTACCCCCTCCAGGGGAAGTCCCCAGGGACGCTCTGGTTCACGATTGGCCCCCGGGTCTCCTGTACGCTTTTCCTCCCTTTCCCCTGATTGCAAAGTTTCTGCAGAAAGCCAACAACCTGCAAAGGACGATTATCCTCATTGCCCCATTCTGGCCTTGTCAAATCTGGTTTCCCTTTCTTCTGGCACACCGCATTCGGGAACCCTGGATCCTGGACCCGGAGCTGGATCTACTGACCCACTCGTCAGGGGCTCCCCACCCCTCGCTACTGTCACTCCAACTAGCAGCTTGGCTGCTCCGCTTCCCTACTTAGCCAGGTCTGATCTTCTTTCATCTGCAGTTCAGAATATACTAGTGGCTTCTCATAAAGCTTCCATTACAAAGACTTACACTAGTAAATGGAAGCGTTTTGTTTACTGGGCAAATACACAGCAATTGGACCCTGTTATAGCTCCCTTAAATAAGATCTTGGAGTTTTTAACCGAATTGTTCCACCAAGGAGCTTCTCCTGCCACTTTAAGAGTGCAATTGGCTGCCATTTCCAACTTTCATGTGGAAGAATGTGGGGCTCCTATTATGGCTCACAGACTTTGTAAGGCCTTTCTGAAAGGATCTTTCCATATTAGACCACCAGTTAGAACTCCTATATCACCTTGGAATCTGAACCTTTTATTATCTAAATTGATGCTACCTCCATTTGATCCAGCCTCCTCTTGTCCATTGAAGTATTTGTCGTGGAAGACCCTCTTTTTGGTGGCCATTACATTGGCTAGGTGGGTGACAGAGCTTCAGGCTCTTTCTATTAAACACCCTTATTTGATCTTTCACTCTGACAGAGTATCTCTTCGCACTAATCCGTCCTTTCTCCCCAAAGTTTGCTCCGTTAATAACATTAATCAATCCATTGAACTCCCTACCTTTTTCAAAAACCACTCCAATAGGTTGGAGTATATGTTACACAAGTTGGATGTTCATAGACAACTTAGATTTTACCTGGATAGAACAAAGGATCACAGGAAAACAGATCAACTTTTTGTAGCCTTTGCAGACAGCAGGAAAGGTGTAGCAGTTACTAAACGAACCCTTTCCAAATGGCTAACTGATTGCATTATATTTGTTTATGCTACTTCGGAACAAACTTTACCTGTCAAACCCAAGGGGCACTCTACAAGATCAGTGTCTACATCCCTGGCTCATGCAGCTCGCTTACCATTAGACACTATTTGTGCAGCTGCCACTTGGTCTAAACCACATACATTCATTTCTCATTACAAGGTAGACAGGGTTTCTAGGGACAGGGCAACCTTTGGTTCCACTGTGCTCAAGAACGTGCTCCCGTGAGTTCCTCTGGAACATGGAGCTAGGGACGCTACCCAGGTGTAAGAACAAACGGCGAGATTGAACACTCTCACATTTAGAAGTTATGTCCTTACCATAACGTTCCATGTGGAGTGTTCATCTCGCCTTTGTTCTTACATTCCCACCCTCCCACCCTCAGGAAGAACGTCCAGTTTGGTGTCTGGTTTGGTTTCTCCTGCTTCTGCATTACGCAGTTGTTGTGTATATATGTATATATATATATATATATATATATATATATATATATATATATATATGTATAGGTGTTTCTTGCAGTTATGTTGTTTTTGGCATGAATGTGTTACTCTCTCTGACTTCTGGTTTGCTTGCAAACTAGATCTGAGGTAAAGGCAGAGGGGGATTGTGGGAGTTAGGTTGGTCTCAAGCTTCTTCTCGATGCAGAGCTTACAAAGCGGCCGACACGGAGCCGAGGATCGGCTCCGAACCCAGGTGTAAGAACAAAGGCGAGATGTACACTCCACATGGAACGTTATGGTAAGGACATAACTTCTAATTATGTTTCTTAGGCATCCAGCTGGGTACATTCAGGTGAACTAGTACAGGGAGGTACAGGAATAGAAGGTTTCACTGTCTCCTAACAAGGTATGGTCTCCCGAGGAGCTGGTAGGTAATTCCTAATGTTTGATTATGTTTCTTAGGCATCCAGCTGGGTACATTCAGGCGAACTAGTACAGGGAGGTACAGGAACAGAAGGTTTCACTGTCTCCTAACAAGGTATGGTCTCCCGAGGAGCTGGTAGGTAATTCCTAATGTTTGATTATGTTTCTTAGGCATCCAGCTGGGTACATTCAGGTGAACTAGTACAGGGAGGTGCAGGAACAGAAGGTTTCACTGTCTCCTAACAAGGTATGGTCTCCCGAGGAGCTGGTAGGTAATTCCTAATGTTTGATTATGTTTCTTAGGTGTCCAGCTGGGTACATTCAGGTGAACTAGTACAGGGAGGTACAGGAACAGAAGGTTTCACTGTCTCCTAACAAGGTATGGTCTCCCGAGGAGCTGGTAGGTAATTCCTAATGTTTGATTATGTTTCTTAGGTGTCCAGCTGGGTACATTCAGGTGAACTAGTACAGGGAGGTACAGGAACAGAAGGTTTCACTGTCTCCTAACAAGGTATGGTCTCCTGAGGAGCTGGTAGGTAATTCCTAATGTGTGATTATGTTTCTTAGGCATCCAGCTGGGTACATTCAGGTGAACTAGTACAGGGAGGTACAGGAACAGAAGGTTTCACTGTCTCCTAACAAGGTATGGTCTCCCAAGGAGCTGGTAGGTAATTCCTAATGTTTGATTATGTTTCTTAGGTGTCCAGCTGGGTACATTCAGGTGAACTAGTACAGGGAGGTACAGGAACAGAAGGTTTCACTGTCTCCTAACAAGGTATGGTCTCCCCAGGAGCTGGTAGGTAATTCCTAATGTTTGATTATGTTTCTTAGGTGTCCAGCTGGGTACATTCAGGTGAACTAGTACAGGGAGGTACAGGAACAGAAGGTTTCACTGTCTCCTAACAAGGTATGGTCTCCCAAGGAGCTGGTAGGTAATTCCTAATGTTTGATTATGTTTCTTAGGTGTCCAGCTGGGTACATTCAGGTGAACTAGTACAGGGAGGTACAGGAACAGAAGGTTTCACTGTCTCCTAACAAGGTATGGTCTCCCAAGGAGCTGGTAGGTAATTCCTAATGTTTGATTATGTTTCTTAGGTGTCCAGCTGGGTACATTCGGAGGTGAACTAGTACAGGGAGGTGCAGGAACAGAAGGTTTCACTGTCTCCTAACAAGGTATGGTCTCCCGAGGAGCTGGTAAGTAATTCCTAATGTTTGATTATGTTTCTTAGGCGTCCAGCTGGGTACATTCAGGTGAACTAGTACAGGGAGGTACAGGAACAGAAGGTTTCACTGTCTCCTAACAAGGTATGGTCTCCCGAGGAGCTGGTAGGTAATTCCTAATGTTTGATTATGTTTCTTAGGTGTCCAGCTGGGTACATTCAGGTGAACTAGTACAGGGAGGTACAGAAACAGAAGGTTTCTGAATTTGGAAGTATTCAAATTTTTAAGGGTGAACAACCCATTAATACCGATCATCCAAGGACTTCCTAAAATACACAAATGCTCTAACAACCGTCCGATGAGACCGATTGTAGCTGGGAGAGTGTGGGTGACCGATCCCTTATCTATTTATCTAGAACACTTCTTTCGACCAGTAGTGGACGCCAACACCTACATTTTGAAAGATAGTAAGCAATTTTTAATTGACCTGTATGATTACATGAGAAATGTAATGAATGATGAACAGTACATATTGGTTACATTAAATGTGAAAAGTCTTTTCACTGTAATACCTAACAACAAGGTATTGAAAAAGTACATAGGTACATGTTGACACATTCAGCACATGATAGAGGATCAGTAGATTTAATGGCTCTGTTCCTTGAGACGATGCTGCACAATAGCATCTTTATATTTGATGAAGCAATTTACATTCAAAATGATGGTGTAGCTATGGGCACTTCCTGTGCTAATAGCTATGGCAGTATTGTTACGGCCAGTTGGGAAGAGGAAAAATTGTTTCCTTTAGAGAGTTACAATGTGAACGTTGGGTTTTACAGACATTTCGTGGATAACTTGTTTTTAATTTGGAGAGGTGATGAAACAGCCTTGAATAATTTTGTCTCAGAAATAAATAGCTTGACTGAATTTCTAAGTTTTACAATGGATCACTCATGAAATAGTATATAATTTTTAGACATACACATTGAGAGGTTGGAGAATGGTCTCTTGAACACAAGGGTACATAGGAAGGCTTGCCATAGGAACATACTGTTACACCGAAATAGCATGCATCCCCAGTATGTTTTTAAAAATGTAGCAAAAGGTCAAGCCATTAGGGCATCTAGGTTAAACCCGACACAAGAGGGATATGATCTTATTAGATTTAAAAGCAAGGCTCTTGGAAAGGAACTATAAATTGAATGAGGTGAATGTGGCCATCGAAGAGGCTTGTGCAGTGAGAACAACTAAAGCCTGTCCTTATTTTTCTAGTGTAAGCACTCAATTGAGAGAAGAAGCAAAAGAAAGAACAAGCAGTCAAATGAGAGTACCAATGTTTTATACCTTAGATATTAATAGTTTGAAGAACGTAATACAGAAACATTGGGACACTTTATTATTAGATGAGAACATAAGAGATATAGTAGGAGAACAACCAAAGTTCCTATTTAAGAACAGAAGGAACTTGAAACAGATCCTATGTTTACCAAAGAACCCAAGAAAGGAAATTAATGATAATACAGTATATGGAACGAAGCCTTGTAATAGATGCAATTTTTGTAATTATATAGACATTAGGACTTCTTTTATACACCCAGTTACACAATACAAATATACTTTATACATACATGCCGATTGTCAAACTGAACATGTAGTCTACCTTGCCAGGTATGTGTCCTGCAGTGCATTTTACATAGGCAAAACCAACAGGAAATTGAGAGAAAGAATGAGGGAACATGTATACCATAAACGCATTGGTTCTGAACACAATGCACTAGCGCGACACACATTAGCAGCAGGTTTGACACATCATTTTAAGTTTTCAGTACTACAAGTTGTCAATCCGAGTATTCGGGGAGGGGATGTCAAAAATTTCACAGAGAATTGTGAACTAAAATGGATTATAAGATTAAGAGCAGACAAAAAACCGGGGCTCAATGATAAAGTGCCCCTGAAACCAGTACTACGTAATAGAAGACTTAAAACCATTAAATGAGATTGTTTTATAAACACTCTACTTTTACATACATATCTACTTGTTTGTATAAGTCTATTTTAATATGACAGTTAGAAGCTGTACTTTTTTCCATGGTATGAATCAGACTTTGCAAATCTTATGTATTCAATACCATGTACAGTGTTTTATTCGTATTTTAGTTTTTGTTTTTATTTTTGTATTTAAGCATGGTCAGTTTTATTTATTTATTTATTACATTCATTATATGCAAAGCGTTAAACAGCTTTGTATGAGCTGCAAGTTAGATATGTGTTTATTCAGTGTTAAGGAAATAATGTCAGCACTTTTACTGCGTTGTAATGTTGAATTATTCATGAGGAAGTGTATTTAAGAATGGTTAAAATCTCGCATTCATTAGTAATTGCTTGGTCTGATGAAGCCTTTATGATGAAAGCGCTTACCTACTTTTGTCAATTAAAGTATTGGATTTATTGTTGAGGTATATCTGGCAACTTTTTGTCCGTTTACAAGATTTTTCATTTCTGAAGATACTGAGTGACAGTTGTATTTGTTCCAGTAGATGTGCTTTTTACCAATAGTCCAGAAATACTTATTCGTCTTACATTTATATGCTACTAGTAGTATTACTACTACTAGTACTAATAATAATAACAACATGCTTCAGTTGAAAAACATTTATAAATCTCTCCTTTAGTTAGTCACACTCCTTTACCTGACATAATGCATATAATCCTTAACTTTTGAAGCTTCACTACAAAAGCTAAATTCCAACTTACTTCCTTTAACATCCATATTAAAATCCCCTCCATATACTATATCCTTTGTAATCAAAAATGTTTTATCAATGTCGTGATAGATGACTCTATTGTCATTCATATTGACTCATCACTCACAAGGCTGTTTAAGAAGAGGGTTACAGTGAGTTTTCTTTCAGGTGCCAGGATCTCTGATGTTACAAAAGCCCCTAAGGACCCTAACTCTTGACTAATATGAATATGATATTGTAGAGGTGCATGTGGGAATGAGTGACTTGAGACACAGTACCCTGATGGATATGCAGAGAGACATGTCAGACCTTTCTAGGCATGTTACAGAGGGAAGTAAGAAACTAGTCTTGAGTGGAATCCTTCCTTCACCTCAAATAATGTTTAGATACCAAAAAAAGACATTTTGCTTTAATACTTAGTGAAATAACTAGTGTCATTCCAGTGGGAAACAATTTGCGTCACCATGGGATTGGATACTCAACATTCCAGCTTGCTTTACTAAGGATGGCCTGCATCTCTCATTTCAGGACTTTCATATACTTGCCAAAGCCTTTTCTGCTCCCCTAGTGCCTTTTTATTCAATGTCTATTTGTTGGACATTCCAATGTGATTAACATTACATCCAAAAATCTGATTAAATTAAGATGGATGTCCTTAATGCCAGAAGCTTAAATAATAAATTGCCTGATCTTGAGGCACCCATGCATTTAGAAAACATCCATGTCTGTGTAGTTAATGAAATGTGGTTTAAATGTAAAGAGAGTACTCCCTGTATACCATAGTTTTGTGCTTTTTATGCTTTCAGCCCCAGTAGCAACTTTGATGGAGTCTGCATATTTGTCAGTGAACATATTACCTACAAACAGATCCCTAGGGACTCACAAACTGAACTTACTGAGTTACAGATCACTCTAGGTAGGATTAATTATTAACTAACAGCTTGTTACAGAGAACCTTCTTTGTCCCCTATTCACCACGTATGATTCTTCAGTGTTCTAAATGATCTCCCTATTAGCAACTCCCCCCATTTTGGGTGACATTACTTACCCTTCAGTAAACTAGAAACAGAGTATAAAATAACTTTATCTAGCAGATCTAGGGGACTCTTTCTCTGATATCCTCCCTGTGGGAGGAATAAAGACACCTTGTTGAAGTTTCCAGTAGTTTATTCAGTTAAGTAGGTAGATGGATGAGTGTTCTTGTTCTAACGTAGGGGCTTTGGTACATTGCCTTCTCCTCCCATTTTCCCAAAGCTACATTGGTCAGGCTTGGAGCCGTCCACTATTCCAGTAGTCTGCTTATAAAACTTGTTGTTTTACATGAAGTAGTTGTTCCTAAGGGTTAGGTCCAATAACCTTCCTAGAACTTTTGTCTCTCCTGGTAATACATTCATGTCCTTTTCATATGCCTCTGTTGCAGCTTGAATAGAGTAGCTGTGTGGAAGCAGTGCATAAACATATCAATACATGAATACATGAATACACATCAACAACCTCCTCCAACCATCACCACAAAAAACAACACAGCTTTTCACATATATCCTCCTAGCTTTTCCCCTATACCCTCCCATATTATTCAAGCCACAAATTGGCCTCCTCACCTCCTATGAAACCACACTTGACACCAATACCATCACCTTGGAATAAAAAACACTTCCCATGGTACTCCTTCCTCATTTCCTACCTACTCAAATGTGGAGACATACATCCTAACCCTGGCCCACCCTCTAATCCTAACCACAAGAGTAACCCCAAAGATTTAAATATACTTACACTGAACCTTAGAAGTATATGTAATAAAATAGCCCTACTGCATGCCTGGATGGATCAAAAAAAATCTGACATACTAGCCCTTACAGAAACATGGCTACACCCCAGTGTAAAAGACTCAGAAATAATACCTCCAAACTTTGCAATAACCAGAAGAGACAGATGTAAAAAAAAAGGGTGGGAGGGATAGCCCTTCTCTAACCCTCTATGCTCAACATCACACCCTACACCGGAAATATACCCACCTTTTCCAATGCCGAGGTACTAATCTCTTTCTTGAACCTCAACATATCAAAAAGAAGTTGCATAATGGTAATATATATCCCACCAGGTAACAATATACCAGTGTTCGAAAATATTTTGCCCTGGACATCCCAAACAATAAACCTCGAAGCAATAATCTTAGGAGACGTAAATATAGATTGGCAAATCATAGCTTCCAGCTCTCCCACAAATAGTATAAATCTGTGTGTTTTTCCTCAGCTTATCAATACTCCAACAAGATACAGCAAAGATCTTACCTGCCAATCCACCCTAGACTGGATCCTAGTATCCCACCCCTCCAATTACCCCTCTTCCAGTACACTGTCTAGCTCCGTCAGCAATAATCTGCCAGCGTATTCCCTTAGAACAAACTCCCAACAACTAAGAGTACACACTGTAAAAGTAGTTAGGAACTCAACTAATTTTTGTCCACATAAATTCAACAATCTCCTACATGAAATAGACTGTGCACCTCTTAAACAACTACCCCTTAATGCTGCTGTACTATACTTTAATAACACCTTCCTTCACATACTTAATACACCAGCTCCCATTCGTATGAAAAGAATCAAAAAGAACTCAGCACCACGGCTCTCTAAGGAACTTAAACACCTGATGAAGCACCACGTCTCTCTAAGGAACGTAAACACCTGATATAGCAAAGGAACCTAGCATGGATAAGCTGGAACAGAACAAACATGAAGAAAATCATGTTAATTTCAAAACACTATGTAACAAAGTGACAAAACTAATCAACAAAGATAAGAAGTCATATTATTCCCAGCTTCAACTCCAACATAAAATCTAAGTCCAATAAAGTTTGGCACTCCATATCTTCTCTACTTAACCCTGGAAGAAATAGAGACCACACCCTATAACCTGATACCCCTCCATCACAAATAGCCGAAAACTTTAACAAGCACTTCATAAAATGAATATCAGACCTACTAACACCCCTGATGCTGGACCCCCTCACCCTTCAACCTATTCGGACACCAACCCCAGACCATAACTACTTGTAACCCTGTCATTACTAACCCCCCTACTCAAAAAAATGTCATAAAACCCCATTCTCACTTCAGCCCATACCTACTGATGCCTTTAAGAAACTGCTACACAAACTAAAACCCTGCTCTACCTAAGCTGATAATCTTCCAGCACACTACCTCAGACTGACTGCTAATTCAATCACCTACCCAATCAGTATCCCTATAAATAGGTCTTTATCTAAATCAGAAGTACCTACCATATGGAAACAATCTCACATCACCCCCATCCACAAAGGAGGCAACTCTTTTGATCTATCCAATTTTGGTCCTATATCCATCTTGTAACCCATATCCAAAATTCTAGAGAGGGGCATCCATCATAAGGTAATGCAATATCTATTGCAATACAATCTTTTATCTAAAACCCAACATGGCTTCTGACTTAGCCACAGCACAGCTACAGCCCTAGTATCTTTTACAGACACTGTGAACAAGGCCGGAGATGCAGGATACTATACAGCCTCAGTATTCCTAGATCTCTCCAAGGCCTTTGACACATTGTCTCATCCCTTACTATTAAACACACTGTCTAACTTAGGCTTCTCACATAACACAGTAAAATGGTTTCAGAGCTACCTCAAGGATCATAATCAAGCAGCAAAATAGTCCAATGAACTCTCACCCTTTCTCCACAACCCTACTGGAGTCCCACAAGCCTCCATCCTAGGACCCCTATTCTTCAACATTTTCATAAACAGCCTTCACACTGCCTCTCACCCAGGGACCCTGATTCAATATGCTGATGATTCCACCATAATCTGTACTTCTCAATCACTACCAGAACTACTTTCAAAAACTCAATCCTTTACTGCAGTTGAATCCTGATTTCAAGAAATGCCCACCTCTTTCTTAATCCAGAGAAGACAAAATTAGTACTCTTTCATCCCAAGAACACCTCCCCTGTCACTGATCATTTTAACATCCTTGTATCTGACAACACTGTCATAGAAATAGTGCAGGAAACCAGACTTCTAGGAGTTATCATTGACAATAAACTTTCATTCAACCCCCATATACAGTAAAATATAAAGATAAACATTTCTTTACTGCAGTAACCAAAACTACCCTTGCAAAAACATTTGTATTCCCCTCCCTTCTTTATAGTGCTCCTATCCTAACTAACTAATGAACTTCTACTATAAACAAGATGGAACAGTGCTACAAGGTTGCAAAGTTTGCCATAAACTTTACATATCACACACACCACTGTAAACCATTCCTAGAATTAAACTGGCTTGAACGCCCCAAACAACTTGCCTTTATTCAGCTATCCACCTTGCACAACGTTATTTTCAAGCCTACTGCCTGCCCTGCACTAACTAATTTAGTCACAACTTACACACCAAATCGATCCCTATGATCAGAAGACAAAAATCTCTTCGCTATCTCAAAACCCACAAAAAAAAAACAGGTCACTTGCTGTATTCATATTCTGTCTCTATACTTTGGAAGTCACTACCGCTAGCTACCAGGTCAATGTCTGGCCTAACCCATTTCAAAGACTCTTTAAAAAATTATCTTAAAAAGACATGGCTCTGCTACTGCATAAAGCCTGCCTGATGCTCAGCACTTCACCTTCTTCCACACTAGCCTCATCCTCCTCTTCTGTCTCATTTCAATCCTTCACAGTCTGCAAGATCCTAAGGCTCTTCCAAGTCCTTCTCTGTTTCTATACCATATCCCTAAGGTACTACTCAGGCTGTATTGCTTCTATTTTTTAACTCACTCACTATCTTTCTGTATCACTAACTTTCTGGCTATTATTTTCCTAACAGAAACGAACATTCTATTTATTTATTTTTTTTTTTCATGTACTGTAGCAGTGAATATCACACATTGCTCTATCTACGTACTATTTTTTGGACACTACCTCATGTATAGTGAGAGTGACTATTATTGTCTATGTTTTTAACTCTATAGAATCGCCTAGATGTGTAGTATATATTGTAACATTTTGTAACATAGTTTGTTCTTTCAACTTATTTTGTATAGTATTTCTAATGTGATTTGTACTGTATTGGATTTTACTGCATTTTTATTGTACTGTATGGCAAGCTTTTCTCCCCGCCTATTGCTGAAAATGGGTTTTGTAGACCAAGTTAGACCACCCCGATAAACAAATGTCAAATAAATAAATAAAGTGCTTCCACATCTATTGTGACTAGGATAGTGGAATCGCTAACTGGAATATCTCTAATTTTACCAAGAAAATCCACAGTCTAAAATAAAAGATTTATTGGCCTCTGACATTGGTTTTATCAAGGAATGAAGGTAGATGGATATTATCTCAGTTATGGAACCACCATTTGCCACTACTGTAGGGAAGATCAGAGATATTCTTATGGGGTTTTGGGATCCCAAAGAAGCTTGGTAGTTTTGGGTGTGGGGTGAAGAAAAAGTCAAAAAGCTTGGCATCTAGTAAATCATCCTCATGTAGCATTCCTAAATGTTCTCTTAAATTATTATAAGCAACCTTCAAAGTGTTAAAATTACACTTACTGTAAAATCTTTTATTGTCAACCGTGGCCTCAATCTTGCAGTTATAAGCAGCTGTATCTGTGACTAAGATGTCCCCCCACCATCCACCTTCATGATCCTGTGAGTCTTATCTCTGGTCAAATTTTTTTAGAGCAGCCAGTTCCTCTTTGCTAATGTTGTATAACTTCTTCCTAGGTGGTTTACCAAGGGCCCTGCAGATATCAGTCTAACATTTGCTCTCATACGCACTTAGGGTGGGGTGCACAGGGGGTGAAAAAAATCACTGGGCTTTTTCCATATTATACCATTATCATTTCTATCAGTGTTGCTTCCATCCTTATCTTTATTACTTAAAAATACTTTCAGATTCAATTTCATCACATACAGTTTAACATATATCACTTTTTCCACCAAGTTACTTCTGTTAAAAGGTATAAAATTTAGACTCTTACCTAACATTTCTTGCTCAAGCTGAGTCAGTGGTTTTGTTAAGTGGTTCCAGATCTTAGTCCTTTTTTGTTGTTGGTTCTGGAGGGTCTCTTCTGTTATGTCAATCTCTCCAAATCTCTGAGTTCCCTGGCTCCTTTCCAGGACCTATTCCTCTGTTGTTGGTGCTCCTGTGAAGGCCTTTGAGTTGGGGTGAAGGGCTGCTCCATTGTGTGCCTTCCTGTTGGGGTTCGGTGGTTCTGGTATGTGGGTATTTCCTTCTGTGGTGTTTTCCTCATATCCTATTGCCTTGTGTTGGTGCCAGGTGTACCTAAATTGGGTCCAGCTTCCTGGTGGCCCTGGTGAAATTTCTATCTGTTGTCTTCTTTCGCATCTCTCTGGTCAGCAATGTGTGTGGCCAGGCTACCTTGTGTTCCAACATCATGCTTGGGGTAGTGGTTAGGTTTGTCATGCTTGCAGTGCCTACCAAAATGTTTCCCACTACTGTGTCTAGGTGAATATCTCCTTCTCCTGGTCAAAGAATGATGCGTTTGTAGTTCATCCTTGTCCCTTAAGTCCCTGTTGATTTTTTGTAGTTTCTTCTCATTAACATTGTTTTCAAAGTCAGTGATTATGTTTTCAAGACCTAAAAATCTAAAAGTGGAGTCCGGGCTGTCCTTGCATACATTCTCCAGGTTTAGGATGCTGTAGATAGTCAAATCCTGCTGGGTTTCATTATGCCTAAAAAAGATCCCAATCAGCTTGAGACTAGCATCCCTTAAAACCATTTTCTGATTAAGTCCTACTCCTCCTCACTGTTCCACATGGGTTTCTTGAACAGCATTAGTCCCCTAGGAATCATATCTTTTTCAATACTGTTCTTTAAATAAATTGCTTCCCAATATAGTCTTTTCAGTCTTTTTAGTTGTTTCTCGAGGAGGAGAAAGTTGTCTGTAGATTCATGTTCGATGTGGTCTCTTGGTGAGCCGCTTGTGTGGTCATAATGCTCAATGTGCTGGATTACATTTACCGAGGTAGGTGTCTTCAGAAGATTGTTTAAGTCTTGAGTTGTCCATTTCCATATCACTGGTGGTCTTCTTAAACTGATTCTCTCAAGTGGCTAACTCCTTGTGGGTGCAAAGGACAAACAGAAAACAGAGGTAATCCAGAGGGCTCAACTGAAGTCTGATATCCCACCTGTTACCCAGAGGGTGATAGGACTAACACAAAACAGAGTATAAAGGATTAGTCCAGATAAAATCACTTTATCTAGCAGATCTATGAGACTCTCTGTCTGATGCCCTCCCTGTGGGAGGAATAAAGACATGTTGTTGAAGTTTCCAGTAGTTTATTCAGTTAAGTACGTAGATCGATGAGTGTTCTTGTTCTAATGAAGGACATATCCATCTACCTACTTAACTGAATTAACTACTGGAAATTTCAACAATGTTTCTTTGTTCTTCCCACAGGGAAGGTATCAGAGAGAGAATCTTGTAGATCTGTTAGCTAAAATGATTTTATCTGGACTAATCCTTTATACTCTGGTTTTTTTTTTTTTTTAGTCCTGTCATCCTCTGAGTGGGATACTAGATTTCACTCAAGCCCTCTGGATTACCTCTGCTTACTTTTCAGTAAACTGGGACACCTATACTTCCAATGTAGGATAAGCCCAACATACCTAGGCTTAATAAACAGAAATTTTCTAGAGCAGCTAGTAAATAAGTCTACTAGAAGTCACAACATTCTTGATTTGATACTTACAAGTATGGCCATCTCTTGCACTACTCCTCTGGTTTGACATAACTATGAGACCTTCTTTTAAACTCACAAAAATGCCTACAGCAAACCCCACTAAATGTAAGGAATACAAACATGCCAACCTCAACCTAGGGTGTGATGAAATATCAAACTTAATTTACAATTGTACATTCCCAGACATTAATACAGCAGTAAACTTCACTAAGGAATTATATACCAATTTAGAAAAATGAAAAGAGCTTGCAGTTCGCACCAGAACCAAGTATGATAGCAGATTCAAAAATGAACCATCCTATACATCAAAAGAAAGAAACTCCTTAAATTATTTACTAGATATAAAACTCATCTTCTCAATGATATCAATAGCATTACAAAAAAATGGAGGAATACCATCAGGTCCACCCAGCGTTGAGATATATCTCATTAGACATATCAAACAATTAGAAAGATCTAAAACCACAATGATCACAAGCTTAAAGTCCCTGAACTATCAAGAGATGCCAGAAGGTATAGCCCTTTATTCAGCATCTTATACACTTTTCAGGGGGGATCTCTATTCTACTTACAATTAGAGACCTGATTATCCTGGACCTCCTGTTTTTTCTGCCAGTGTAATATCTTTACCAGTACTAGAACCAGGGATCCAAATCTTTACCAACAGGTTAATAAAACAAAATAGAGGGATAGGTTTATAATCCAGTAACTCCCAAACCTTTGGAATAAATTCCCTTCCATGTTAACCAATGCAGCTCACTATCATCCTTTAAACAAAAACTAAATGACTGGTTGAGTATCAGTAGACTTACTCTAGCATTGAAAGGTATGGTTTTCCTGAAGAAAGAAGGTACTGCCTGAGGTAGGCTACAGGCAGAATGAGAATGATCATGAAACTCAGTGGCTTTTGAATATCTCTGAATCTATAATAGCCAGCCATTTTGAAGCTCACTTCATAAGCTTTTTCTCCAGAGACAGTAGTAACTGCAGATAATTTTTTTTTCTAGGAAAATCCTGCAGAGTTTCTTAAATCCATCAGAAACTTCCTATAAGGCACTTTGCGTAAATACCTCATGTGCTTCTTTATGAAGTGCCCACTGGAATTTTGGGGAATGTAATTATGATCTTTGCAACACTGGAACTAAGTATGATTATTTTATTATTTATTTGTTAACTAGATAAGCCAAATGGACACATAGGAGCACTGTCATGTTGAGTGACTTTCTTGTGGTCACACAGTATGCAAACACTGGCTGATAAATTAAATTCTGGACTATATGAAGCAACTCTTTAACAGCTTGTAGCCACAATCTTGTGCACTGCATATTATAATACCTTAGAGCACTCTCCCCTTAGAGTACCCCCCCCTTAGAATACTCTCCCTTAGAGTATTTTCCCTTATGCATGGGTATAGTGATGTAGGAGTATAAGCAGCATGTGTTTGGGGCACTGTAGCTCAGTAAGTCATGAGATACTGGGGGCTTCACTTTAAAGGTGTCATGGCAAATTTTGGAATTTTCTGTTTCATATCTGAATTGCAGTTTATTTTTTGAAGTATAAGCAGTGATGTGTCATGCTGTTTCTGGATGTAACAATGGCAATCTTATTCATTTGTTCACTATTTTGGACATCAAAAGTTGCCACAGGCTGAGGGCGGAGGCTAGATGGCCAACTGAGAGCAGTGAATTTTGAGAGCTCCGTAAACTAGTATAATAATATAGGAAAAGTTTATTATTTTCAAGTTTAAAACATCAGAAATCTATAAACTACTAAACTGCATAAATATCAGTTTTGGTTGAGATTTACAAAAAATGTTCCTGTCAAGTAACTTGGAGATATACTGAGTCACTGAATATGAACAACTCAAGTGATTCTCATATAGATGCTCTCTGTTCTTTTCCTGGCTGCTGCCTCGCTGAAAGGGAGGGAATTTAGGCTTGAAGTTGCAGTGAAATGAAGCTTTGCTTCAGGTGCATTGCAAGCCTCTGGTATGCAGTACACAGACACATTAACAGAAGCAGATGCTCCCAGGTTGCTATGGTGGGGAGACAGAGTGATGATAATGCTTAATGACTCTGAGGAGCCTCCGAGATGATTCTCGGCAATGACGTTTTTGGTTTAAAAAATATATATAATAAAGGGGCTGTTTTAAACCACATGTACACATATTGATGGTCTTCTAACACTTTGTTTAGCTCAAGTTGATTATTGATAAAAAAATAAATACATAATAAGCACAATTTTATATTTATAATGTATTTTGGTCCAAACACATTAAGGACTTACATAAGAGTGGAAGTCTGAGTTATTGTGAAAGACTAAGAGTACTTGGTCTTGTGCAGTACCCTTTGCAATGGTCTGGAAGGTGAGCTTGCTCGGATGTGTTGGGCATATGGACATAGCTGATTCTAGGGGTGTTTGGGGTTGCTGGGAAGTGCTAGAGAGTCATCAGACTTCCTTCATGGAAATATTTGTGGGAATAGAAGGTGTGTTGAGTGGTTCACTGGCAAAGCATGGCACAGGCTGGTAAAATGGAACAGGATAGATATTGGTTTGGATATTTTAAGAACAGCCTGGAAACACACCACATGAACTAGTGAATGGTATTTTGGAAAAACTGGAGGGGTATTGTGTTTGAAGTACAGATATGTGTGTATGCAAGGATGGAAATATACTTATAACAAATAAGAAACTAGAAGGGTCTCATAATTTAAAGTCTATGTACTGTATAAACATGTCTGGAAGGAGATAATAATAAGAATAAGCATTACAGCTTGTGGTCTCTCAAATAACTAAGCAACAGCCAAACACACACACAAACACACGCACACACGCACACACGCACACACACACACACACACACACACACACACACACACACACACACACACACACACGCACACACACAAACACAATAGTTATGTAATGTATGATTTTAGTAAATCTAGATATAAAATATATAATTATAATATAAGATAAAGCAGTCTGTTGAATTTAGATATTAAAGACAGGATTTAATAACATGGGCTTGTGTATAATAACACTACTGTCTTAACTTGTCATAAATGACATACACTACACTGAACACCAAGGGGAAGCATGATGATTTTCTCATATAAGTAAATATGCATAACAAGTCATGTAATTGCTTTAACTTGAATTGTAGTTTTTGTAACCCATCTTGACCATATATAATACTTAAGCAGTTACCAAGGTAACTAATGTTAATACATGACATCAAACTGACAAAGTTGCTCAAGAGAAGCAATAGAAGCCTGAACATGAAATATCACAGAATATAACAATCATATTCTGAACAAATAGTATTAAACTGACAATAGACACTTGATTTAATAACATGGGCTTGTGTATAATAACACTACTGTTTTAACTTGTCATAAATGACATACACTATATTGAACATCAAGGGTAAGCATGATGATTTTCTCATATAAGTAAATGTGCATAACAAGTCATATAATTGCTTTAACTTGAATTGTGGTTTTGTAACCCATCTTGACCGTAAATAAAACTTAAGCTGTTACAAGGTAACTAATGTTTTATACATGACATCAGACTGACAAAGTTGTTCAAGGGAAACAACAGAAGCCTGAACTAGGAATGTCACAGAATGTAACAATCACATTCTAAACAAATAGTATTAAACTGACTGTAATCACTCAGTTTAACCTTTGTTGATTATACAAAATAGAATGCTGCCCTTTATATCTAAAAACTTTCAGTATATGCCAAAAAATGGCATTTTATGAATATGGAAAGGGAACTTGTAATCATTAATCACAATAAGTGAATTTGTTGTTTTTAACCTATAATTTCACTCATTTTATAATAAGAAATGATAGATATGAAAATCCTTATGTGTAGAAAATGGGGGAAGAGGGATGCACTGATAATTAAAATGCATTAACTTTCATCAATGTTCACATAAAACAAACTTGATGCTTTAAGTAAGTTAGCAACAAACAAAGTGATTACTTAAATGCTGGCAAACAATGAAATATAACTTCTGATATATCTAGTAAAATACATCATATTATAAACATTAGGTATAAATATTACCATCTATATTAAGTAATAAGTTTTAAAAGACTTCATCAAAAAGGGTGAATATGTTAAATAACTGTGTGGTATAATTTTTTATTGAGGTTTTATATATGATACATCCTACTTTACTATGATTGAATTGCTTGCCATCTACCTTTTGTGTAAATATTAATTGCTTATACAATAAGTAGACATTTATATTGTATTTTAATTGTTTAATCTCAGCCTTACCACAGGATACGTGCCCAAGGAGTGGCGTACGGCAACTGTGGTCCCACTCCACAAAGGTGGTGCCTCTACTGACCCTGGTAATTACAGCCCCATAAGCTTAACAAGTCTAGTCTGCAAAGCTATGGAGAGGATCATAATGGAGCTCATAAACAAAGATATAGGGGACTTGCAGACATTGGACCCGACCCAGTTTAACCGTCAAGGGCAGATCATGCCTTTTGAACTTGGTTGACTTCTTCGAAACAGTCACCAAGGCCATTGATGAGGGAAAGGCAGTCCATACAGCCTACCTTGACCTTGCAAAGGCTTTTGACACAATACCCCACTCGGGTATTGTAGAAAAACTTACCAGCTTAAATGTAAACCCATATGTCACAAGATGGGTTGCAAACTGGCTTAAGGACAGAACCCACAGGGTTAGAGTTGCTGGCGCTATGTCAGACTCCAAGCCGGTCACAAGTGGTGTCCCACAGGGCTTGGTCCTTGGCTCCCTATTGTTCGGCATCTACTTCTCAGAAGTACAGGCCAACATGGGAGGACTTTGGCTGACAAAGTTTGCAGACAACTGCAAACTGGGCGCAATAGTAGAAAGTGCATCGGACACAGATATCCTTCAGAAGGGACTCACGGAAACAGATAGCTGGTGCCAGAGCCATGGCCTGAAGTTAAACGCCAAAAAATGTATAGTCATACCCTTTGGGAAAAACAAGGTAACCCCAAGCTACCATATAGGTGGCAATCCACTAAGCACAGAAGAGGTTATCAGGGACCTGGGGACCCAGGTTGACAGTGGCCTTTCTTTTGACACTCACATTGCTAAAGTGGTTAGAAAGACCTTCTACATTGCCCACCTGATCATGAAGGGATTCACATCCAGATCTAGTGAGGTCATTGTTCCCTGTACTCTTCACTTATCAGACCAATGATCGAGTACAATGCCCCATTCGGGATGTATCTCACCCGACATCTGCAGCAATTGGAGAGACCCCAAAGTTCCTCACCAAAAGGATAAAGGGACTCCAAAATCTGTCATATGCTGCCAGATTGAAGAAACTCCAGCTCTATTCAGTCGCATACCGTCTGCTCAGAGGTGACATGTGCCTGACATACAAAGCCATGTCCAACCCGAATTAATGGACATGCTCCACCTCAAAAATCCAAATCCACCAAAACCACTAGAGCAAGCGACTTAAACCTTAGCACGGATATAAATAGGACATGCTGGAGGGATAGATTTATCACTCAGAGACTCCTATGCTGTGGAATAAAATCCCGGTCCATGTGAGGCAGAGCACCTCGCTGGCTCTGTTCAAGAGAAATCTTGACCTGTGGATGGGAGATCGTAGGTTTACCCCGGGAATCATCTCTGTGTCACTGCTGGACAGAGGCACAACAAACTAATGGGTACAGTATTTTTTCATATAAGGGGTGGCATAAGCCACAAAACTTTGGGCTAGGCTTATAAATGCCTTAGGGCAGATAGCCTAGTATAAACCTATGAACCTATGAACCTATTAGAATTCTGTCTAATCTACAATAGTGCCATATATGTTCAAAATAATATAAATATTGCTTACTCCTATTACAAATATTCTCCATATAATAATTCAATTTATGGAGCTCAGATGTTTTGGATTGCCGGGGTATGAGTGATAATCTGATGGATTTAGGTTTATCTATCAGATTATGAATGATTTTCATCCCATGGCTGGTGCGGATCTTAGTTTTGTTAATATTTATTAATTTAAATTTGTTATTTCACAAAAACATTTTTAGTATGCCTGACCAAAACATTACTTTATTGATAAACACTCAAAGTATAAAACTTATAATTTCCTTTAAAAGCTCGAACATATACTTTATAGTTATCAGAGAAAAATGTTTAATAGTTACAATAAAACAAAAAAATACATAGTCTAAATAACCTAAAATGAATTTAACTTTATTATCTTTAAATACCAATGGCTTAAACAATCCTAGCAAGAGATCAAATCTACTGAAATATTTAAAACTGAACAAAGCACAAATTGCCTTCCTTCAAGAAACTCGTTTCAAAACAAATGGCAATTACAAATGGAATCCTAAGGAATATATGATATTGGCACAATCCACTTATAAGACAAAGATAAAAGGGGCAACAATTTTATGGAAAACAAACGTGATTAACTCAGAAATCATTTATAAGTATGAAGATAAAGAAGGCTTAGTAAAAGTTAAATATAATAACAGAATATGGACCCTAGCCAATCTATACTGGTTCCCAGGCATTGAAACAGGAACTGTTAAAAAACACTTGGATTTCACTTCCAATAATTACAAAGACAACTTAATATTATGAGGAGATTTTAACTGTATATTTGATATTTCTGAAACTACAGATAAAAGACTGCTGTGTACATCTGCTGTATCAAAAGCGTTAAACAAGTGGGTAGAATCATTTCATCTTGTAGATACTTTCAAATTTAAAGAAGATAAATCTTTGTTGTTTTCCCATCAAGATCACAGATTTGGTACCCACACTAGAATAGATAAAATATTTGCTGCCCATGACTTACGCTCTAAAATCATTAATTTCTCAATCACTCTCTGCCCCTTTTCAGACCACAATTCATTGATACGAAAACTTCAAATTGGGTGCAAACCATTAATCTTTAACTCCAGAATTCCAGCATACATAACTAAAATTAAAGAGTTCAAACCCTGGTTATTATCTGAATTACAGTTCTTCTTAGATATTAATACCACAGAGATAAATAAAATAATGATATGGGACTCATTAAAAGCTTACATATATGGTAAAACCCTAACTTGATATAAAAAAAATCAGAGAGTGGGATTCTGAATTATTAGATCTACAATCCAAATTTTGTCAGTAAAAGCTGAAAAAAATCAAAATCATTTGGTGATGAAAAAGAAAGTAGAAGTATTAAACAATAAATACAATCAAATTCTAACACATAAAACTAGTTTAGCATTAGAAAAACTAAAAATTAATACCTTGGCCACTTCTCCTAAATATCTACATAATTTATTCACAAGAATCAAAATACAATCAAAAGCTAATAACATTAAAAGTATCGTCCATGAAAAGAAAGGGAAATGTCTCAGATATAGGTGGCATTCTTGATGCCTAAAGAAATCGCTGTATGGAACATTTTCAAAAAGAAAATATACATATTGATCAATTAAATCTAGATGAAAAATGTTCTAATATAAAAAAACAGAAAAATTAAAACTAGATCTGCAAGCACCAATATCCTGCAAAGAAATTAGAGATACAATAAAAGAGGGTAAAAATAATAAAGCTCCAGGTATAACTGGCATAATTATGGAAATATATAAACTTTTTCCTTCAAAGATACTATCCCTCTTCCATAAAACTCTATTAGAAATTCAGTCACAAGCTTTAATACTACCCTCTTGGAGATATTCCTTAATCATACCAATCCTAAAGGAAAACAAATCCCCAAACCTCTGTACCTCATACAAACCTATATCATTATTAAATAATGACTATAAGATATTTATAACAATATTAACTAACAGAATTAAAATACCACTATCCAAAACAATAAATAATGATCAAACTGGATTTATACATCATAGACACACACATGACAATATTAAAATGATAATTTCTCTTATAGATTATGTTAATAAAGAAAATAAACACTCATAACTGGCTTTGATATAGAGAAAGCCCCTGATTCCCTAAATTGGGACTATTTATTCAAAATCCTAATGCTATTTGAATTTTCTGCATTCTTTGTTCATTTCCTAAAGAATATATATATATATATATATATACAAATAATTTAGCATATGTCAAGTTAGGTCCTTTTACCTTTGAATTTATACATATAACAAAAGGCACTAAACAAGGATGTCCCATGTCACCGATTCTATTTGCTCTGGCTATTGAAATATTGGCAGATTCAATTTGTAACAATATAAAAATCAAAGGAATAGATGTTTATGAACAATACAATTCTAAAGTAATGCTATTTGCTGATGACATATTACTAACATAATCTAATACAAAAGAGACATTAGAAGAATTAGATATATTAATTGACAAATTTCACATGACTTCAGGCCTCTATTCAATAAATCAAAATCAAAATTTTTATTTTTAAATAAAAAAAGAACTGCAGACCTAGGGGGATCACATCATATGAAAACAATAACCTACCTTAAAATATCTAGGAATTGAGTTAAGCAAGGATAATAATGAATTGGTCTAAAAAAACTACAATAATATCATCAATACAATTAAAATCTCTGTGGAAAAATGGAACAAAATAATATTAACATTTGAAGATAGACTACAGTTAATAAAAATGGTTTTACTGCCCAAGATCCTATATATAGCCTTGGCAATAAAACTGTTACCAGAAAGGAATATAATTAAAGAAATAGATTCATGGCTAATAAAATGTGTATGGTTTCCCAAAAGAAACAGAATAGCTTTAATACATCATATCAGACCAAGGAAACAGGGAGGATTAAACTTTCATGATGTACAAACGTATATAAAAGCATCAATATCTAAAACAATCTCAGATTGGATAAGTCCAAATTACTCTACAAATTGGAAAGAATTTTTAACTGTAATATCAATAAATTAATTTAATTTACAAAACGAAATTCAAATAGATAAAAACAATTTGCCATGGCACATATTATGTATTAGTATGCAATATAACATAACTAAACCCACTAAAACTTGTATGATTAATTATTACATTGACTCATTTCAGAAAATTATTAATGCAAATATAGATTTAAAAATCTGGTTTGCTCTTTTAACACTATTTATAGTCACAAAGAACTTTCCACATAAAATATATAGAGAAATTATTAATTCCTGGGAACAGAAAGGATTTGTTTGTTGGCCCCAATGTATCAAAGAACTAAAAGTTTTAGATATGCAAGAAATAAAAACAACATACAAAATTCCACAACAGGACCGGCTAACTTTAAAGAGTATTCTGTCATATTCACATGATTTAAGTAGAATAATTAACAATTTGTCATTTAAAGAAATACCTAAATTTAAGAAATACATATATGAAATCATATATAATGACTTTGACATGGGAAACAGTATTTCAAAATTTTACAAAATATTGATAAAGTGTAAAACAATACCCAAAACCTCATATTGGAAATATATAACAAAAGGACACCCAATACAGTTAACTGAAAATATTAAAACAAATATCTTATTATCGATAAAATATATATCCTTTACACAATACTGGAAAGTTTTTAATTGGAAATGCTTGCACAGAGCATTCTTAACCCCAGACAGAATCAGCAAAATTAGTTCTCCTATGAAAGGAATATGTTGGAGATGTGAGCAAGTACACAGTGTAGATTGGTACCACATTTTCTTTGATTGTGTTAAAATTAAGCCATTTTGGAATGGTATTAATAACTTTGTACAAGCTTTATTTAATGAATAATTTTATTTTACTAAAGCTCTTGTATTGTTAAATGTGAACGAAGGTCCTCATCTGAATAGGTCATACATATATCTAGTATGGACTATACTTGGCAATTTCAAGGAAGTGTATAACAAGAAGATGGAATACAAACACAATACCAACTTTGGAAGACTTCTACAGCCTACTGAAGACCACAGCATTGTTGTAAATTAAAATTAAAGAACTAAGAATTTATCCAAAGCCATTTATCAACAACCTTTGCGGAAAAGTCTTATCGTTGATTGATACTATACAATAATCGATCAGACATACTTATAAAGTAACTGTATACATTAAGATCTGTTATAGTGTCAGGCTAATGTAAATAGTGTACATAGTTATTTAAGATGTTATGTATAAATACTTTGGAATTCACTCAATGTATTTGAAAAATAAAAAAAAAATTTGAGAAAAAATAAGTTGCCACAGGCTTTCTCACTTTCATATCAGACCATATTCCTTTCCAGGATCCATCATCCCATCACTCCCAGTTCACTCTTTTTAATGCTGATTCTGGCAACCAGCCCTCCATGTCCCACTCCATTGCAGGCTAGACTACCCATTGAGCCACACCTTCTTCCTTAACCCCCTGACATGCTTGTCACAGACAACTTTCTCCTCCAATGTCTTGCTGCTGCCTTTCACTTTGCCAGACACACCTTATGATTCAGTATCTGATACCACAGAAGAGAAAGTCAGTACATCTGCAACATAATCTCCTTCTTCTGATTTGCTACAGTACAGAGACACTGGAACCTCCCATAAGAAAATGGAGAATTTTCCTTGTGTCCTGGCCAAAGTTCCTTCAATCTGTGTAAATGCCACCTTGGGTCCATCCATCTAGTGCAACCCTTGTGTATTCTTCTTAATGTAAGATAGTCTATCTACTTTAATTCAAACCCTTTGCCTGTATTGAAGCTTATCTGCAGTATGAAATGTTCACTTTTTATTTAACCAAAGACAAGAACTGATAAATACAACCACAGGAATTCAGTCCTGTTGGTGGGAAGTTGTCATTGTTTCTTTGTGTATATGCTTGCACATTAATATTGTCCTTGAATGGGTTTTGTCTACCTCAGTGGCTCAGGTTTAGATTGCAACCACAGTAGCCTTTGTGTAACTGTGGAGGCTTTCTTTTTTCTAATATTTATTTCAACAACTGTATATTTTAACATTTGTGTGTTGAAATGTTGAAAAATCAACATTTTGAATGGCAAATGATCAAACACAACTGGTTAATCAACAGCTGATCAAAAATAACAACAACAAAAAAAAAAAACACTTTTTTTTGTAGGAGAACAATCCCCCTCTCTGCATACCCCCTGCTAATTATATGTGCCAACTCTGATATTACACTATAGTGGAGAAAGGACAAATTCCCCATTTCCCATTGTACCGTGATCTTTCACGGAGAAAAGCTGGTATTTGCAAAAAGCTTATTTTTGATTAGCTGTAACAGCTTTTTTCTGTTCAACAACATGAATTGTCAACCACTCGTGAGTAATCCAGTAGTGGAAAATTATTTTTGCTACTTCATCTGTCCTGGAATTTTTCTCTTTCATCTGGTGTTGCTATAAGTACATATGCTTACTATATTGCTGGACTAACCTTCATGGTTATATCAGTTTTTTTATTTCCAATCACAGGGTAAGTTTGCCATACTTGTTCGAGATTTTGTTTCTGATTTCGGTGAATAATATTTTAGCTTGATCTTCCAGTGATATACTGAGTATCATGTAGCTGTCTAATTGTGTGAAAAACTTTGCTTACAACCTACTTATGAGATATTGGCAGCTTGTACTGTAATTTCTTTTTAATTTGATGGTATATGGAAATATTCCATCTTACTGTACTAAGCATTTTAATCAAGTAGACACCTCTTCAAAAGAACCTTTTATTAATTGATTTATTTGACTTAATGAGGGGTGTCTGTGCTGTAGAGGTAGTGGAGTTTATGGCTTCATAGAGTACCAGTTGTTTCTTATTTTGCATGGTTGTGTGTACATATGTATTAGGTTAGATAAACTTGGAGAAACTGTGTTTATTGAGTGCTAACCCAATGAACTCAGTTCACTAAGACCTGCTAGATAATTCTTTATCAAAACAGTACCTTGCAACTATCCAGACTTTTATTCTAGATTTCTGCAGAATGTTCAGTTTTTGCCTCATATTTGTGGTCTCTTCCTCATAAAATCTGTGGTTTTCTGGCAAATCATTGAAAATTGAAGTCACTAAATAATCACAGATATTAGAGTTTCAGACTTCATATCCTTTAGAAAATGCATAATAACAAAAGCCTACTATTCTTGCAACTTTCTAATTTTATAAGAGCAATATTTGAAAAATGCCCCTATTTTTAGCCATTATCCCCATTAAGCTTAGCTTTGTCCAGATAACTTGCACTAAAAGGTTGAGATGTATGATCAAAACTGGTGGATTTTACAAGTTAAATGCTTTCCTGTAACAAACAGCAAATCACACAGTAAAAAAACTATTTTAAAAAGAAATACAGTAAGAATGTTTTTGCATGGAGTAAGTGCCACATGACTTCAGCCCTAACTCTCATCTTCTTGAATAGACAAACTTTGGGGTCACTCAACCTTAGGGAGGAAGAGTATTCAAATACTTCCTCGTTTCTGATAATTTTGGTCCTCATCTGGCCATAGCCATGCCACATGTCTCTGTTAGCCATTGGTTTGAGATGTGGAATTTTGAAATGGTTCCTAGTCCTGGTGGAACTGCCCCATACATTGTCTATATGTTTGGCATGGGAATAAACTATGGTTGTCTCCTACTTTAGCATTCATCTTATAAAACTGTGGAGTTTTCTGCATTATTACACCGATTTCCTCATTGGAGCTATGTTGGGCCACAGAAACTGCATTTATTTTGGGCAACTTTATCATATGGGTCAGAAGAGTATAGGGCTTATTTTATTTAACATTACTGTATTTAATATTATTTTATTTTCATTAATTAAACTGGAGTAGAGCTCTGATCCGAATGGAACGTTTTCACATTTTCATGTTCAACTCACAGTACCCCCCCCCTAAATAAATAAATAAATAAACACAGAAAAAGCAAAGCAATCAGTACACTTTAAATCAAAACTTCACAAGTTACAAAAATATGGAACAATTACCGGAATGTTATATTGTAGTATATATAGTTAAATGGAATGTACAGATAACACGTTGAGTAGACATACAAATAATTGCTAAGGCAGTAACAAAGAGAATTGGCAAATATACAGTATATACATTATGTACATGTTAGCAGGGATGAGAAGGGGAAGAACAAGACAAAAAAGGGGAGATAGTAAAGAATAGAAAGTGGGGCAGAATAAAAGTAAGGGAGTGGTTGAAGAGTAGAGGGGAGGTAAGAGGTTTGGAGAAGAAAATAGTGTGTGGGGATTAGAAAAGTCATAGATAATTAGTAGTCAGTGAATGACCCGGCTGAAGAGAATCCTGCATGAGGTGGATTTTGGAGGTCATGTTATGCCTTGACTTGGGAAGCATTTACAGGTAGCTTTTTTGAATAGGAATTTACTTATTTATTGTATTTTGTTCCACTTCTGCTTCATTCTTTCCAGATTAACCCAGTGCTCCCATCCATTGCCACATCTGCCAATCTTTTCCACAACCCGTAGACTACCTTGGCTCTACGGCAGGGCCAGAGTAGAACTTAAGGTTGTCATGGGGGTAGTACCATTGACTATATCCACTGGGGATTGTTTTTAACTTTATCACCTCTGGTGCTGGTAGTGAACAGGTCATTATTCATTATATCAGTATAACTCTATCAAGCCTTCCACAATACAGATCCTGTCTATCTTAAAAAGCTTCTGATACCTGCCTTTCCACTTATAGAACTTTTTATCACAGCAGTATGAGTTTGATGAACATGTTTTTTTCATTTTTCTGACAACACTGCCAGCATCAGATCAGCTTTTCCTCATCATTTTTCCATAGGCAGTGTTTTTTTTTTTTACTGCAGTTGGTTTTCCTGGGTTTTAAAGTGAGTTTTCAATTCATAGTCATGATGAGCTCATGCCTGTGATCTCATGTGTGCATATTACAGTGCACAAATGTGATTGATATACTATTAGGTTGTTTATTGCATGCCTGGACATTCTCACACCAATTATTTATCAAATATTAAGAGTCCACGCTGAGGTCTGGAGTCTTTCCATCTCTTTTAAAGGAGGTTCTGGTTATTACATTATCCAGAAAATCATTTGTGGACTCTAATCATTTTGAGAACATATACCCTATCTTGTCATTCTTAGACCAAATAATTGAAGACATAGCTTATTTGGAGCTTGAATCACATGTAATAGCTCATGGTTCATAGGTAAGTAATAGACCCTTGTAGGCCATTTTAAGCCTCACCAGTTTCCATCCAAGGTGAGACTCAAACCATGTACTTTGTGATTGTGAGGTAAACACCTTAACTATCATGCCAACCACTAACTCAAAAGTCCATGTCAGGCCAGGTTTTGTATACACAACTGTACTGAGACTGTGCTTATTGGGGTAAAACTAGTCTTAGAAAGACTGTATACTGCATTAGAATTCACCACATGTACCACCCCTGCCACTCTGCATTTATTTCATATCCAGGTTGATTTTTGCTTACTTGGACAGTGATGTTTGATCTACACTGTTTTATAACTTGTTTTCTTCAAGGAGTCTTGGCCACTTTCAATATTCTGCACAGAAAGTGGGAGGACTCCAGTAATGAAAAAGCTCACTGTAATTTTACACATAAGAAATGTGATACAGATTTTAGATTTTTTTTTAATAAAAATAATGAAGCACACTAGTGATACAAATTTTTATTTAATCTTATGAGCATTTCCTTGTAACGTTTTTCTTTATTCCTTTTCTGCCCTTGTAACTTCCACCCATCAGGTGCCTCCCTTGTTAGCTTATGGCCTATTTATTTTTCCCACAACAATGCAACAAGGAATTAAAAATGTTTCATTATGTAGCACACTGAATACTGCAAATATGTACTATTGCAGTTTCTTTCGAAACTCAGTAAGCTATCACCAAATATTTCACTTCTACTGGAGACATGCATTATGGCTTCTGATAAAACATTAGATTAGCTTGCGCTTTATCTCTTCCACTCATGGTATGTATTGCAGATAATATATATTATATATATATATATATATATATATATATATATATATATATATATATATATATATTGACTTTAACAATTGGATTAGTTTTTGGTGTCATTCCAAGGGGATCCAGTACCTGACAGCCTGGGAGGACATGATTGACAGACCACAATACTTTGCCAGAGATGGCCTTCATTTGTCTTGCCTGGTCTTCAAGCTTCTGGCAAAGGCTTTTGCCTCCCCCATAGTGCCTTTTTTTGGCAAAGTCATGAGCACAAAATTACCAACATGAAAAATTCTTCTAAGTAAAATTTAAAGGTCATGCTGCTAAACACTAAGAGTCATAGTATGAAATTGCACTCATTGCAAGCATTTCTCACCCTGGAGGATGCTGACATTTGTGCAGTCACTGAAACCAGGTTTAAAGCTGTGGATAGCACTCCAGCCTTACCAGATTACTCATCCTACCATACATTTAGACTCCAAATGGAGGGCTACAAAGCCAAAGGAGGTGGAGTTTCAGTATTTATCAAAGACATACACACCTCCAAGTTGGTCAAACAGTATGACGCACAGGAGACACACCATGTGCAGTTAATTGCTGACAAAACACCTATTCAAATAATAGCTAGCTACAGACCCCCAGCCATGACTCAGGATGCCCACTCCACGTATCTGGACTTACTTGAATCCATCAAGATTCAACCCTCTTCCCTGATCCTGGGTGACTTTAACTACCCAGCCATAGAGTGAAAGACCTATTCTAACCCAAACACGAATGCCCAGAGATTCCTTGACTTCATCAATGCCAGTGCATTGGATCATCTGGTCGACACCCCCCCACGAGAGGTGAAAATATACTAGACCTAGTATTAACCAACATGAGTAGCCACAGTAGCACCAAAAGTCACCATCTCCCCTGACCTTCCCCCTTGTCAGAGTCAAACAAAAAACTCTTCCAAAGCTGACTACAATCTCCTGAGAGCAGGTATAAGCAGCTTCACAGCCACCATCCCTTCAGTTGGAACTAGCACTAATGTCCAAGCCTACACCAAAAAACTGTATGAGCACCTACATAGCTGCATGGACTCAGCAATACCTGACAGGACCAAATCATTTTCCTCAAGGAAGAGTAAACCTGTCTGGTGGACAGCAGCAATAAACAAACTCTATAATAAAAGGAAAAAAACTGATGTCCAGGACCAAGGAGCAGGTGCCAAGTTGGAAGCAATCTCTCCTTTGTCTGAACAAGCAAATAAGGTCACTGGTGAAATCCTCTAAGGCTAACTTCGAGTCCAAATTGTCCACATCAGTAAGGACAATCACAAGACTTTCTTCACATACATCCACAATCTCAAAGTTAGCACCAAAATCTGCTCTGAACTGGTGGTCAAGAACACCACATACACAAATGCCATAGATATAGCCAACCTGTTGGCAGACAGGTTCAGTGAAAACTTCACCCCCCCATCCCCCATCAGTAAACCAGGACATGCCCAGCACCTGCCTCCCTCCCCTCAGCACCAGGGAGCAGGTCTTTAATGCCCTCTCAAAGGCATAAAATACAGCCTCCATGGGACCTGACAACATCCCTGGCTGCATCCTGCAGAACTCAGGCATGAGCTCTCAGAACCATTAGGCACCCTATTTAACCAAATCCTGAGCTGAATGGAGGACAGCCAATGTCATCCCTCTACACAAAGGGTGGAGTGTCTACTGGCCCAGGCAATTATAGTCCCATCAGCCTAACTAGCCTGATCTGCAAGGCCATGGAACGCATTTTCATGGACCTTATAAACAAGGACATTGACAACCTCCAAAAGCTTGACCACACACAGTTTGATTTTGTCAAAGAGAGATCATGCCTGTTAAACTTGGTTGACTTCTTCGAAATAGTCACCAAGGCCATGGACGAGGGGAAGACGGTACACACTGCCTATCTTGACCTAGCCAAAGCCTTCGACACTTTCCCCACTCGGGCATAATAGATAAACTCCCCCAGCTAGGCATCAACCTGTATGTTACCAGATGGGTATTTAACTGGCTCACTGATAGAACCCACTCAGTCAAAATAGGGGAAGCCACCTCTAGTAGTAGACCTGTAATGAGCAGCGTACCCCAAGGATCGGTCTTGGGGCCTTTACTGTTTGGGATATACTTTTCTGAGGTGCAAGCCAAAACCATTGGTCTGTGACTGACAAAGTCTGCCAATGACTGCAAGCTGGGCACTATCTTAAATTCCAGTAGTGATGTGAACATCCTCCAAGAGGACCTTACCCAAACTAATGACTTGCGCCATAAGCATGGCCTCAAACTGAATGCCAAGAAATGCATCAATATCCCCTTTGGGGAAAATGACATCCACACTGATTAGCACATTAATGGCAACGTACTAGGCATGCAGTCAGTCATGATAGACTTGGGCACCCAGGTTGATAGCAACCTGACTTTTGACCACCACATTGCCTCCGTTGTACAGAAGACTTTTTACATGGCCCACCTCATAAGTAAGGGTATTTTATCAAGGAACAAGGAGGTCATAACATCCCTGTACTCCTCCCTTATCAGACCCATTATTAATTTCAATGCCCCCTTTGGCATGTACCTTGCCAAGCACATGCAGCAGCTGGAGAGATCACAGAGGTTCCTGACCAGGCAAATCCAGGGTCTCAAACACCTATCCTATACAGATAGGTTAAAAGTCCGGTCCCTCTACTCAGTCTCATACAAACTGCTCTGAGGTGACCTGTGTCTGCCATACAAGGCTATCTCAGACCCAGCCTTGATGGAGTTGCTGCATATTTGTAAGTCAAACTCCACTCACGCAACCCGCAAGCAAGGCCTCAACCTGGTCTGGAACATTAATAGAACTTGTTGGCAGGATAGATTTGTGTCCCAAAGAGTCCTCCATCTGTGTAATAGACTCCTTCTCTATGTCAAGCCGAATACCTCACTAGCCCTCTTTAAGAGAAACCTGGACGACTGGATGAGAAAAAGAAAATACACCCCTGGGATCCCACCTGTGTCCCTGCTGGACAGAGGAAACAGCTGCTAACTTTGTGGGAGCATGGGCAAAATTCTAGCCTTATAAGGGCCTCCCAGCCAATATCTTAGTATCGTCCTATGAACCTATACAGTCATATACAGACTACACATTCATTCTAAATGGCTGTTATCTTAAAATCAGATATGGTTGATACTGTAGCTGAGCTCTTAAATACTCTTTTAAATGTAACATGTTAAAACAAAAATACACAGTGGTCCCTTTTTCCATATTTAATAACACACATACAGTGTTATCAAATGCAGAGCTTTTTCTAAGTTCAGCCATTGTCTCATAAGTTTTACTTCATGCACTCAAGGCATTTAGAGCCATTTGATGCAAATTGCCATAAAAGTAAATTTTAGCAGTCAGAATTTCCTAGGTCATTGTCTGGCCACTGAGGTAGAGAAAGAGTAGTTACATATTCTCATGTTCTCCATTTTGTAATTGCTTCTACATTTCATATAAACCACGCAAGCCTGTACAAACATGTCAGAACACTTGTCAACGAAGGGAACTAAGTGTATTACTGTGACTGTGGAATGCTAACAATGCAGTGTGTTCATCTTCTAAGATCAACCTAGATACCATCTCGCTTGTTTCTTTTCACAGCCTGGAAATGACTTTTATACTGTTTTTTTACTTTTACTGTTCACTGGCTTTTTTGTGGCTTAGCAGATGTCTACATTTTTCAATAGCAGTCAAAGAATAAAGAGAAGGCTAATTGTAGGATTTACTTGAGTTGTATATATATTAGTTTTGTACTTTAAAATATTTTGTTTCAGACAGCTGTGCAATCTGACCGACAGTCATAGTTTATGAAAGCCTTTTGTATATTAATATGGCACTACCAATTGCTAGATCACCTGTTTCAGTCAATGGAGGCTTTTCATAATTACTTATGATTTCATCCTTATTTCTTTTTAGTATTTACTTTAACAGTAAAAGACATGCAAAGCTAAATTATATTTAAGAAAATACAAAATTCAGAAAGAAAACAAAGTTAATGATCTTAGCCAAATTACAAACATAACAGTACTGTATCCCATGCAAAGCACTTATTAGAGTTGTATTTATGCAAGTGTGTATCTCTGCATTTATTTTTAGTTTTCTAAGAGTGGCTTTCCTTGTATGCATTCACTGTAGGCATGTCATGCTTTCAAATACCTATTACCTTTAAGGATTAATTTTTGCACTCTGGCTGCGTGGAATATGCTGACTCAAGGCTCTCTTCACTTCTTCCTTCCTCCCTCTTACTGTATTACTACAGTCAACATTTGGTGTTGATAAACACTTGCTTTTACTAAGATAGTTGATAAGAATAACAAATATCTGGAACTAAGCTCACAGTTTTACTTCTCACAGTTTTATGAATTATCTCTTGAGCTGATTTTCATTGCATAGAAATCACACAGACCCCATAACTGTCTGGTTAATTGCTGGCATTTATTTGTTATTTCAAGTACTGCACAATGCTTGAACGACTACCTTTTGTATTACACACACACACACTATTTGACAGGTTTCAAGTTTCACACAGGGCAGGCATTACTGTTTGAGGTATGCATAATCAAACCAGTCTCAAAGGGCTTATTGCTGCTCTCTGAAATTATACTGGTGGCATGCACTGGTGAAGTATGGACACGAAGTGCAGGTGCCTTCAGATGGTTTTGCCAATTATACTGCTGGGGCAGATGTTGCTGAGATTGATGCATAAAATACAACTGCTGTACATGAACCAGCAACTTTATGTGTAAATATATACATACAGGACAATTCTAACAATAGTATAAGGGAACCACGTGCAGTGAATTACCCTACAACTATCAGTAAGTCTATAATTTTGATGGCCATTGTTAATGTATGCATAAAAGAAGCAGCTAACCTGGCTAAACTTATTATGTATGCACTCTGATGAGGCAGATGTGGGAACAGCAGCTACTACGGAAAATTGTGCATCAGTTTGCAGATTGTTCTACTACTGCATAGCTTCTATATATGTGAAACTGTTGCTGCTGCTGCCATTAAAAAACTTGCATAGCCCGTGATAAGTGTGTGTGTGTGTGTGTGTGGGGGGGGGGGGGTAGTTTACCTCATTGTTATTCGGTTTCTGTCTTATACAAGTGGTACAGTGAATTGTTTTCTGTTTAAACTGTGAGCTTTGGCCAAGTGAGACCTACATGAGTGGAGTTAAGTAGATTTTTACCTGCACTTTTATCAAATAATACATGATTTAAAGTAATTTGTTTGTGTTGCATTGAGCAATATCTAGCTGGAAGTTGACTGTTTTTTCAGTAGGTCCTCACCCACCCTCCCTGTTTTTGCCTTGGTGTTAATCTTGGTGGCTTTGAAACTGCCCGCCCCTCTTGTAAATTTGCACTTGGATACTCCTCCTGGGCCCATCTCATTTGCTCACTCAAAAAAAAAATGTATCTGCTTTTACTGTATTTGTGTTTCTTCCTACTTTATTTTGCTTTTGCGTCATCTTAAAAGTACTCAGTTGTATTTATTACTGCTTGGTGTAACTCATTCTAAGCCTTTTAGTTTAAGAACTTGGGCTTCAGACCAGTTGTTTTACATTTAAGAAGGTCTGTGGTCTGTACTGTAGTGGCAGGACAGGTAGCTTATATCCTTCTAAGTTGGGAACTGCTGATTGAGGGCTCAGTGTCTGTTATTCTAAAAGTGTATTAATTCTGGTTAAAGCACTTGGGCTTCAGGCCAGTTATTTTACATTAAGAGGGTTCGTGGTCTGCACTCTTGTGGGAGGAGAGGCTGGACTCTGCCCTTCTGAGCTGGGAATTTCTGGTTAAAGGCTTATAGTGCCTGCATATTTGAACTGCTTCTTACTGAAATTGGTACACCTTGTTTGCTGTAGCATAGACTAGATCCAGGACTGCTGAATCTAGCTTTGTTTGTATGCTTGTTGTTTGTTTGCTTGTTATTTCCCTGAAACTCTAATTCCACCTAAAAAGCGGCTTTTCAGTGCTTCTGTGGATCCCTAGTGATATCTGCATTGCTTACTGTACTTATTTCCTTGTTTCACTTAAATGAAAGTTACTGTTTGTCGTTTTTGCATTTAAGTTACCTGTAGCACATTGCATTTAAGTTACCTGGCACTTGCTCACTAAAGCAATTATATAGGTCAGCGCTAAAAAATTAAAAGCACTACACCCTCACAAACTCCCCTTGAGTACCTTGTTCCCCATTGGCCCTTTTTTTCAATTATAAAGGAATTCCCAATACTATTCTAGCATGTCCAAAGGTCAGTTGTCAATCTCCTCTCCGGTCCAGCTGGTGACTCTGGGAATCTTGAGGCAATGTTACAACTGCCTCATGTACACAGACAACCCTCTCCTCCTCCCAACAAATTCCAACACATGTGAGAGATGCAACCATATAGCCAAACTGGAGGCTAAGCTCTCTCAACTCAGTACTGGCGTAACCAGTCAGGAGGAAAAGGAAACCACACTCGCTAGAATTCCAGTCTCATATAGACCTACCACGACAGCAAACCAAACACATAAACACACAAAAACATACTCGGAGGCTCTAAATAAAAATCTGCCTAAGCAGCAGAGACCTCCAAAGCAGACACCCAAGCAACCGCTACCCCAAAACAAAACACATGCAACACATAGCTCACAAAGCCAGTGTGCCGAACAGTCACAGCCCTTAAGGCTAAACAACACACCTGATACACTTGTAATAGGTGACTCTATCGTCAGGCACACTGACGTCCCGCTCACCAGGCTGAACAAGGAGAAGGTCACGGTGAGCTGCCTGTTGGGCGCTAGGATCCGCCACATAACACAAGCACTCAGGTCACTCCAAGGCAAGTACAAATATGACTCAGTCATTGTCCATGCTGGTGTGAATGACCTGAGATGTACCTCCCTGGACTACATGAAAAGAGACATAGAGGAGCTCTCTGAGCATGTAGCCCAGGCCGGTATGACCCTGACCTTGAGTAGCATCTTACTTTCACCAAGAATTATGCCACAATATGAAGACAAGATGATCAATTTCAACAATTGGCTTAAGTATTGGTGTCATTCAAAGGGGATCCAATGCCTGTCAACCTGGGATGACATGCTCGACAAGCCACGATGCTTCACTAGGGACGGCTTGCACCTATCACCCCTGGGCTTTCGGATATTGGCAAAGGCTCTTGCTACCCCATAGTGCCTTTTTTAGGCAAGGCTCAAAAGACAAACCCACCTCCATAGGTATCACAAGGGATAAGAAACTAAGAGTAATGCTACTCAATGCCAGAAGTCTAAACCTCAAGATGCATGCACTCGAAACTCTCCTTAGCATGGAGAACATCGATATCTGTGCAGTAACAGAAACCTGGTTCAAGGCTCCCGAGAGCACCCCAGCACTACCAGGTTATACCTCATACCATGCTTTTCGGCCCCAAAACTTGGACCGAACCACAAAAGGAGGGGAGTATCAATATTCGTCAAAGATACCCACACCTCCAGGTTGGTGGCACAGCACGAAGCATCAGAGACTATCCATGTGCAACTAACAGTGGGTAAAACTGCCTTCCAGTTTATAGCCTGCTACAGACCACCCTCCCAAACCCAGGAACTCCACTCGGCCTTCCTGAGAACACTGGAAAATATGAAGGTCTCTCCAAACACCATTATATTGGGCGACTTCAACTACCCAAACATAGACTGGGAGCATTACTCTAGCTCCAACACCCTAGCCCAAAGGTTCCTAGAATTTATAAACTCAAATGCTATGGAACAACTTGTTATCACTCCCACAAGAGGGGAAAACATACTGGACCTGATCATCACCAACATGGGGACTCTATGCTCCAGACCAGAAGTGTATCCCTCACTGGTAAGATCAGACCATAAACTAATCTCACTGGATATTCACATCCCGACCCCACCCCCTGCCCAGAATACCACAGTGAAAAACTTCTCTAAAGCAAATTTCACACTCCTCAAAACCAAGGTGGAATCCTTCAAAGCCCCCGGGCCTGTGGAAAATACGGCCCAGACCACAGAATCATTTATAAATGCATTCTATGAGCACCTTCAGGAATGCATGGATCATGCAATCCCAAATAAAACCAAGATCCAATCCTCCAAAGGCAGACGTCCCATCTGGTGGACCCCAGCCATAAACAAACTATACAGTAGAAGGAGGAAGCTACTACATGATAGAGCAAAATCTCAAAAAGGGAAGGCATTTCTGATCAGTATTAGCAAAAAACTACGGGCACTCATAAAATCATCTAAGGCCAGCTTTGAGAGAAAAATTGCACAGGACACTAAGGATAATCACAAGGCTTTCTTTAATTATGTTAGGAACCTGGGTGGGAATTCCCAGATATGCTCAGAATTAGTCCAAAATGACAAAAAATACACCGAACCCACAGACATTGCCAACATCCTAGCTGACAGGTTCAGCACAAACTTCTCCCCACCAAAATGGCAAATATCTATCCCAGCAGAGTGCTGCCCCCCTGACATCTCAGATGCTCAGGTAAGACCTGCCCTCTCCAAAGCAAAAAACACAGCATCAATGGGACCAGATGGTGTCCCGGGCTGCATCCTACATGAACTCCAAGAAGAGCTAAACCCAAACATAAAACTACTGTTCATTCTCAGCCTTACTACAGGATATGTACCCAAAGAGTGGCGTACAGCAACGGTGGTCTCTCTCCACAAAGGTGGTGCCTCAACGGATCCTGGAAACTATCGCCCCATAAGCCTGACTAGCTTGGTCTGCAAAGCTATGGAAAGGATCATCATGGACCTTATAAATAAAGATATTGGGGACCTACAGACACTGGATCCTACCCAGTTCGGCTTTGTTAAGGGCAGATCCTGCCTCTTAAACCTGGTTGATTTCTTTGAAACAGTCACCAAGGCCATTGGAGGGAAGGTGGTCCACACAGCCTACCTGGACCTCGCAAAAGCCTTCGATACAATACCCACTCGGGCATTATAGATAAGCTCACCAGCTTAAATATAAACCCCTATGTCACTAGATGGGTTGCAAACTGGCTCAAGGATAGAACCCACATGGTTAGAATTGCTGGAGCCATGTCAGACTGCAAACCAGTTACAAGTGGCATCCCACAAGGCTCAGTCCTGGGACCTCTCTTGTTCGGTATATATTTCTCAGAGGTACAGGCCAACACGGAAGGACTGTGGCTGACCAAGTTCGCAGATGACTGCAAACTGGGTGCCATAATCGACTCTGCAGCCGACACAAGCATCCTCCAAAAGGGCCTCATAGAAACAGACAACTGGTGCCAGAGCCATGGGCTCAAGCTAAAGGCCAGAAAGTGTATAGTCATCCCCTTTGGCAAAAACAAAGTGCCCACAAATTACCACATACGTGGTAATCCATTAAGTATGGAATAAGTAATTAGGGACCTGGGGACCCAAGTTGATAGCAATCTCTCATTTGACAACCACGTGGCCAAAGTGGTTAGAAAAACATTTTATATAGCCCACCTAATCATGAAGGGATTCACATCTAGATCAGGGGAGGTCATTGTGCCTCTTTACTCATCCCTCATCAGGCCCATAATTGAGTACAATGCCCCTTTTGGGATGTACCTTACCAGACACCTGCAGCAACTGGAAAGACCCCAAAAGTACCTCACCAAGAGGATCAAAGGGCTCAAACAGATGCCATATGCTGCCCGGTTAAAGAAACTCCAGCTCTACTCAGTGGCATACCGCCTGCTCAGAGGCGATCTGTGCCTGACATATAAAGCCATGTCCAACCAGGAATTAATGGACATGCTGCACCTCAGAAAATCCAAATCCCATCGAGCTACGCACTCGAGAGACTTGACCCTCAGCACTGAAATAAATAGGACATACTTGAGGGACAGATTCATAATCCAGAGGCTCCCTTCACTCTGGAATAAAATCCCAGTCCAGGTTAGGCAGAGTCCCTCATTGACTCTCTTCAAGAGGAATCTTGATGAGTTGGTGGGGGATCATAGGTTTACCCCGGGTATCACTTCTGTGTCACTGTTAGACAGAGGCACAGTAAACTAACCTCAAAAAAGGGCATAGCAAAATTAATTTAAAATGGGTGGCGAAAGCCAAACACACTCTGGCTAGGCTTATAAATGCTCTAGGGCAGATAGCCTAGTATGAACCTATGAACCTATTAAAGGTTCTCATGGCAGCCATGGTAGAGACAGGCACAACAACTGTAAGTCTGCTAACAGCTAGTATTTCTGTAATACAAATAAAATAAAAAATCAGACAGGACCAGCACTTATCTACTTACCAGATCTTATAACATTTTTACCATAATGACATGCAGATCAGAGACTTTGTAAATGCACGAGTAACATCACTATTCCTAACTGAAACAGGGAATGCATTTCCTCTGCCTGACACTCACTCCAATAACCAGTCAGTGTTTTTGGTGTTCATAATTGGTATATTCCTTAGTTTATTTAAACCTAATTTCCATGTCTTATTCATCCTCAAGCAACAATGCAAAATAACTGTTCCTCATGCCTGGCTGTGTATACATTTATAACATCCTCTTGTACTCTTATATCTTAAGTTTCTAAAACTTTGAAAGTAACACAATCCCTTCATAGCATCATATTTCCTACCCACTTCATTTGCTTCATTTTATTTTCCTGTATAATAACCAAAAAAAAAAAAAATACAACCACACTCCGTGTTTTTTTTTTCTAACCAAGCTCCTGAAAAGACTAAGGTTCATGGTTCCAACATAGGATGCTGATTGACTCAGCTATGCTTCTGGGCAAGATATTCAATACGAGCATTCAAATAACAATCAGGATGCTAGTAACAAACACACACTACACCCAACATTCATAGTATGCACCTGGCATAAAGACCGACATATGCTGAGACACTAAAAACAATCCTCCTAAATCCCAAAGACGCCTTCCAGACACTTGATCTGCATCAATTATCCTAACCAAACTCAAAAGCACTCTACTGAAATGACACCTAACACCACACATACAACCACCCCTCATGGAGCCTTAACTGCAAAGCCCATAATGTGAGCGAACACACTACGCAATACTCTAGTCATAGGAGAATCCATTGTGAGACATATGGACATCCCACTCACCAGCATGAACAAAGAAAAGATCATGGTCAGTTACCTATCAGGAACCAGAATCCAACAAGTCACTCATGCACTCAGGTCATTGAACTACAAGTAACATTATGACTCAATCATTGTCCATGTGTGTTTAAGTGATCTGAGATGTGTCTCCCTGGACTATATGAAAAGAAACATCATGGAGTTCTCGGACCATGTGTCTCAGGCTGATATGAGCCAAGCATTGAGCAGTATTCTACCTTCTCCAAGGATGATGTCACTATAAGAACAGAACATGATTGATTTTTATTATTGGCTTAGCTGCTTGTGTCATTCAAAGAGGATAATGTAATCCACAGAAGGCACAAACGCTAACTGCCACGTTTATCAAAATGATGATGCTTCCAAAATGAAATGTAACAAACTTTTATTGAATCTAGATGTTATAGAAGTTAAGCGCTTTCACCCATTACATAAGGGCTTCATCAGAACTACTGACATAAATTAAGCTGTGATTTAAATAGACATTTTGGCGCTAAATAGCCATTTTTTAAAAACTTCCCTTAAGGGTACTTCCCTTAAAAGTATACAATCTACATTAATACAATGCTCAGCTTGTCATCTGAGCACTTACAATAATAATACAAAGTAGAATGGGCCAAGGTATGTTTGATTTTAGACTGTGTGTCCATAGTACTTGAGCATAACTACATATATTATGAAAGGAATAGCCTATTTGGACACCTACATTTTTAAAAGTGATGATGGATTTCAATCTCGTATTCACAGAAAAAATACCTTCTCCAATGGGTATTTGGAATACACCAGTAACCATCCCAGGAAACTGTTATACAACATATATAAGGGTAAATGCATAAGAGCAGCACGTATGATGTCAACTTACAAGGATATGGTTAACAAATTTCATTTTATCACTAGCCTATTCAAAGAGAGGGGATATTGTACAAAAATGATGACAGATGTTAGATCTAACATTATTAAGGAATGGGGCAAAAAATATCCACTTTTATTGAGTGCTAATTATAGGGAGAACAATGCCCCAAGTTTACACAGACCTGAACCTACTAAGGTGGAGGTCTATCAACGGGCTTGTATTTTGGAATATGGACCTCATGCAAACAAAATTAAGAGTATATTGACCAACAATTGGAATGCACTGATAGTTGATCAGGATGTTATGGACACAGTAGGAAGTAGACCAATGTTCATGTACAAAATGGGTAGTAATTTGAAGACGTATTTAGAACATAAAAACAGTGGTAGGGTTCAAGATCATGACAAACACACAATGAAATGTGGACGGTGCAATCAATGCACACATATTATGGAGGATGATGCAATAATATTAGATAACATCAACAAAACATGCATGAGATTTAGGCAAGGTAACTGCAACTCCAAATATGTGGTATATATGGCTAAGTGTACAGCATGTACAGGATACTATATAGGGAAAACTGAAAGGTGTTTCAAATAAAGTATTTATGATCATATATATAGTATCAGGAAGAAAGATGTGAACAATGCTTTATACAGACACACTGAAAAGTGTGGAAACACACATATGTTTAAGTTTGCTTTTTTAGAGAATGTTAAATTTGATCCCGGGGGGTGGGGTAATACCAAGGCCACCCTGGGTTATAAGGAGGTCTGGTGGCAACTGTATACAGATGCTTCAACTTTGCCAAGTCTTAATGACCACATATCTATTAAACCAATTTTGGTTAGGAAGTCATAAAATAGTGGGTCAAATATATATATATATATATATATATATATATATATATATATATATATATATATATATATATATATATATATATATATATATATATATATATATATATATATATGGTTCACTTAGTTCATATTTGGATAATATAATATTTAGCTGCTGGTTTTCTTTATTATTTTTTTACCTATATATTTTTTTATATACTTTTTACATATATCAATACATTATTTATTATAATTTTTTAAATATATTGTATATAAGGCGCATATACACTATATATATATATATATATATATATATATATATATATATATATATATATATATATACACACACTATTTACACAATGCGCATATACATTTTTTTTACGTATATATTTTTTTACATATATGTTTTTTATTTTAGTAGTGTGTTAAAAATTTTTTAATGATTGTTTGTTAATTGTGTAGCAAGAGAAAAAATTGCACACTCTCTCATGTGTTGTTACAGTTGTAATATAATACTAGCTGTTATTCAAATTATTTTTGTATTATTATTGTAAACGCTCAGATGACAAGCTGAGGATTGTATTAATGTAGACTGTATACCTTTAAGGGAAGTACCCTTAAGGGAAGTTTTTAAAAAACAACTATTTGACGCCAAAATGTCTATTTAAATCACAGCTTAATTTATGTCAGTAGTTCTGATGAAGCCCTTATGTAATGGGTGAAAGTGCTTAACTACTATAACATCTAGATTCAATAAAAGTTTGTTACATTTCATTTTGGAAGCGTCATCATTTTGATAAACGTGGCAGTTAGCGTTTGTGCCTTCTGTGGATTACTTTACTTTCGTTGACCAACGCTTCCTTTACTCAGTTGTCATTCAAAGAGGATACAATATTTGTCAGCATAGGAGGATATGGTCAACAGACCAGATTGCTTTGCCATGGATGGTCTTTACCTGCCACCTCTAGGCATTTGAATGTTGGCTAAAAAAATATCCTCCCTCATAGTGTCTTTTTTAGCCAATGCCAAACTGACAAACCTTTCAGCTTACCAAATCAACCCAACAGAATCTAAAGGTGTTACTGCTAGTAATGCTAATGCTAGGAGCCTAAACAAGAAACTGCACTCCTCTATATGCTCACCTCACCTTGTAGATTGCAGACATCTGTCCAGTTACAGATATATGCCTTAAAGCCATAGAGGACACTGCAGCAGTGCAGAGATATAATGACTTCCACACATTTAAACCAGCTACTGCACAGGGGAGACTATAGGTGGAGGTGTCTTGATCCATGTCAAAACTAAACATACTTCAAGGTAGGTCAAACAAGATGATGCGTTTGAGCTTCTTCATGTTCAAATCACTATAGATAGAGTCCCATATCACATCCTTGAATCCTATAGATCACCGTCTGTGACTCACTAAACCCATAGCTCATACTTAGACCTTCTGGAGACACTTATATATTAATGGGGGACTTTAACTACCCCCTATAAGCTGTGAATTCTACATGATGCAAACTTGCAGGCCCAGATATTTCTAGACTTTGTAAACACAAAAACTCTCAACCAGTTAGTCCATTTGCCTACTAGTGGTGCAAACAAACTGGATGTGGTACTCAGAAATATGGGAGAATGCTGCATCCCCCCCACCTGAGTGCAATATCATATCTGATAAGTTCATACTATAAAGATGTCTCCTTCAAAATAAAAATCAATGCTGTGACCCCCCCAGCAAACCCTATAATGGTTAGGAGAGACTTTTTGCCAAACTACCTATTATTAAGCAACTGCCTGACAGAATTTCACTCACCTCCAAACCCAGAGAAAAAGTTTGCCTATTGTGAACTGTACAAAGAAACCCTGTACAATCATGTTAATACATGCCAATAGACAGCTGTACCTACCAAAGACAGCCCAAAACAAACTCAAAAAACAAACTGGCCAGGTGGAATCTAAACATAAGCAGACTCCACAACAAAAGGAAAGCATTCATTGCTAAAATTAGGAAGTGCAATGCCCAGCAAGATAAAAACTTTCTCACCAGACTTAACAAACAACTAAGAGAGCAGATTAAGTCTACCAATTCCAGTTTTGAGGTAATGGCAGCCTCCCAAGCCAAGGACAACCACTAGACTTTCTTTAGTGTTGTCTGAAATCTCAAAGACAGTACCCAACAGTGCATAAATATGATTACAGTGATCCAGAACATATAGTAAATCTATTGGCTGACAAATTCTGCTCCAATTTTACCACTCCCTCTTCCTCCTGGCTGCCACCAAAGTAATACCATCAAGCATAAACCCCCATAACTATCCCTAGGGAGTAGGTCTTAAATGCACTCTGTAATGCTAAGAACACCACATGGATAGGCCTTGATAACATCCCAAGATATCTTATAAATAGCCTGAAGCATGACCAGTCTGGACCTCTGGAGTCACTATTTAACCATAGACTCCAGACAGACTTTTTGCTATGTAAGTAGAAGACTACAACATTCATCCTTCTGCACAAGAGTGATCCATAAATCGACCCTGGGGACTACAGAGCCATACGTCTGACTAGTCTCATATGCAAAGCCATGGAAAGAGTTATCATGGATATGATAAAAAATGACAACGAAACCTTCAGGTACTGGATCCAACCCAATTTGGCTTCATCAAAGGTAGAAAATGCCTACTCAACCAGGTGAACTTCTTTGAAAAATCAAAAAGGCAATAGATGAGGGTAAAACAATACATACTGCTTATCTTGTCCTGGCTAAGGCATTTGATACAATATCCCACATAGGCATTGTAAACAATCTCACATAATTAGGCATTAATCCCTATGTTACTCATTGGATAGCCATCTGGCTCTCATATAATACTCAGAAAGCTTGGATATGGAGCACCAACTCAAGAAAAGAGGCTAGTCACTGATGGAGTCCCTCATGGTTCTGTGCTGGGACTGCTCTTTTTTTCATTTACTTCTTAGAAGTCAAAGCCAATGTCAAAGGCCTCTGGTTGACTAAGTTTGCAAATGACTGCAAACTAGGAGCAGACACTAACAGGAAGGACTGACAAAAACAACTGGTGCCAAGGCCATAGCTTAAACCTCAAAACCAAGGAGTGCATAAAAATACCCTTTTGGAAGTCAGCCACCCTAGGAAAGTACAACATTGACAATACTTCCCTAAGAGTGGACCCAGTAGTCAGGGATTTGGAGATGTATGTGGATAGCATCCTGATTTTCAGCCAATGTGTATCTAAGGTAGTAAGGAAATTATTCTATGTTGCTCGACTAATAAGGAAGGGCGTGGCATCTAAGTCCAAGTAGGTCATTGTTCCTCTGTATTTGGGATTCATCAGACCCATCATTGAGTATAACTTCCCATTCAGTATGTACCTGGCCAGGTACATGCAGCAAGTAGAAATTCCACAGAGGTTCCTCACAATAAGAATACAGGGTATAAACATGTCCTGTGCAAATCACCTGAAAGCCTTATCTTTATACTTGGCTTCCTATAGACTATAAAGAAGCAACCTGTGCCTGGCATACAAGGCATCCTTGGATACAACTCTGATGGGCCTTTTGCACATCCACAAAACCAATAGCATTAGAACTACTCAATATAGGGACTTGAACTTTGCTTGTGACATAAATAGGCCATGTTGGAGGAACAGGTATGTGTCTCACAGAATTCTCCTCCTCTGTAACAGGCTTATCATCCATATGAAGCAGAGTTCTTCCCTGTCCCTATTCAAGCATAACTTGGACAAGTGGATGGGAAATCAGAAATTCACTCCAGGTCTTCTACCTATGTCTCTAATGGACAGATGCAGTCGGTAAATCATAGCCTGGCTTACATATACCCCTTAAAAATAACCTCTAAATCTAAAAACACTTGTAGGATTCATTTGGAATGCATAGATAGACTTATAAAGGCCCCAGTGGTCATTATTCTAGTATATACCTATGAACCCACAAACCCATGAGTGGTTCAGATAATGCCAGTGCAGATGTTCTGTCCAGAAAGAGAATGGGTGGTTTACTAAAAGAGTACACCCTCATCTCAAGCTCTGTTTTTTTGAGGGTTACCTTGAGCATACTTGCTTCACGTTTTTCTCTGTGGAGAACTGTGACATCAGGTTAGAGAAAACTGACATAAAATGGGATGCCTTTACTTTTCTTTTTCACCTCAGACAGTGGCACATTCATAAGCTATATTTAAGATTTGTAAAATATGTAAAAGAATACTGCACTGTGAAAATTAATTATTAAGATGTCCTGGCAGTGACAAGATAAGTGGATTTGTATTTGCTGTTTCATATAGTATTTCACAGGAAAAGATTGACTGCTTGCCTATAATTCGAGGAAGGCCATAAAATGGGAAATAAGAAAACTCTTGAGCTCAGATATGTGAAAGGAGCCAGGTGCTGGATTTAACACCAATATAGTGCATACAACACTGTGATTATGTTCCAATATCAGTTAAAAGACACTCTAGTTTAGCACTACACTAGTGCGAGACCCACTCTTAACAATGCTTAGAATGGTGATTAACAATTGTTAAGCTCCCCTTATGTGATGTTAAGTTCACAGCTGGAAGTAGGCACTAACAGCTGACCATGCTAGCTAACAAATGACAGTGCCAGCAGCTTTTTTCTGAATGATGTCTGGAAAATTAATCAGTTAAAATGGAAAAATAAAAGATTTGCATATCAACTGCCTCCCTGACAAACAGAATATGTAAAGACATCTCCTGCTGTCTGTTTGACAGTACTTGACAACTCCTTTACCAGCTTTGAAAGCCAGCAAAATACTTGCACTTATTTTCTCTAACTAGCAGTACATGGAGCAGATAAAGCACCATGTACTACGAAGAATTATGATCAGGTTATTGATCATAACCCTACATTATGTGTTTTTGATGTAGATGCTAATATTCACCTCTCATGCGTCACTCTGGAGGTGAATTTCTTGGCCTCCATGTCTTGAGCGCATAATAATCAGGTTACAATAGGAAACCTGATCATAATACTCTGTGTGTGAAATCCTATTATTCTTTCTTTTGTGTGTGACAAAGAAGTGAGTTAATTGCCATTATTTTTGTGGAAAAAATATAATATGCTAAAATTGTTATGTTGAGGTGAAACCAGTGTAGAAAGACCATGATATCCACATGTAACTACTGTCTTGTATTGTATTTTAGTAACTTAGCAGAGTTAAGGGTTCATTATTCTTTTAGTTAAAGACACATATGGCATTTAGTTTTCTTTAAGTATTTTGATTTTGCAACTCATTATTATTTTTCTATTATTCCTGTAACTATCCTTATACCTCCATATTTTTTTTCTATCATCACTGTCTTAACTCCTTTAATGTCTACATAAAGTTTCTATTTATTCACTTTTTAAGTTATTGTGGCTGGTGTTTATTTATGTATTATATGAGAGTAGGATATTATTTAGCAATGTTGGCTGTTACGCTGCTAGTATCCACCTTTAAATGGTAAGACCATTCTGCATTTTACCATTATGTGTTTATTATTTTATCTGGCTATAGATTAAGATCGGCACAGGTAAATGATGTGTTGGTCCCCAGCCATATTTATGGTGATAGCAGTACTGCCTTGGCAAGATGAAAGCTGTGGAAAATTTTAGAATTCTAATAGCTTTCCCGGGGAATTGTGTGTGTGTGTGTGTGTGTGTGTGTGTGTGTGTGTGTGTGTGTGTGTGTGTGTGTACCTATTCCTTGTCAGGTTTTATTTGATGAAGTGGTTTGTGAATCACATTTGTGTGTACTGTTTTCTACTTTAACCTCTTGGGCAACAGTGCTGTGGCTCAGGAGACTATCCAGTTAGTGGCCATCAGTGGAATGGATCCTGGGTCTGTAGCACCTGTCCTGCACATATGCAGGATTACACATGGTTAATAATAGTAGAATTCAAACCTCATCAGTATCAGCTCATTCACTACATTTGGCATGCAGTTGTGGGATTCAAAGCTCATCAGTACTAGATCGGTCACTACATATTTATTATTTGTTAACTGAATAAATGAGTTGGCCTGCAGATCCTCTTCAGTCATGACCAGTGTCATAAGATGAAATGAAACTGATTTTTGTGTATATATATATATATATATATATATATATATGAATGAATGACAGTATGGTAGTTATTGCCCTATTATCTGTCAAAATGTTTTTAAACTGAAGTTATATAATGTAAATAATACTTATGCAAATAGCATAAATTGTTTCTTTAAGATGCGCTACTACATGTTTATATTAGCTAGAGAGAATTCCCACAGGAATTGCTGTTAATGAGCAGTTATTCCATTAAAATGATGCATAAAATAAAATAAGGCCAATGTTCCTGTTAGTCATATAAATTGGCCTGTTGATGCAGGGGGAGACTTTGCTTGAATGTAATTCTGGGGTGTGTGTTTCAGCAACATGTGGGTATGACACACTGGAATAAAGGTTGGATACCAGTGAAACAGAAAATCAAAGCAAAAGCTCCAGAGCTGCAAGTTAAGCCCAAACCCTAAGTCAGTATAATTCAGTGTGTAAGGCCAGACCATTCAAGCTAGCTACTTATTTCACCGAGTAAGCTTCCAGTCAAGAATAAGACTACCACAGTGCAAGCACCTGCCACTTCCTCAGAGGAGAAAAGGTGGCCTGTGTGATCCCAGTGACCTAGAAAATAACGAAAGAGATCTTCAGTTCACAGCCTGCACTAAATAAGAAAGCTAATATCAGACGAAAATGTACATATTTAATGTAAACAGATGATCCACTCAACCCAAAAAAAAACTGTAATGAATAAAAGCTAGAAACAAAGAGAAAAAGATGCAATAAATACAAGTATAAAGTAAATAAAAATAAATAAATAAAGAAAGAGAGTTTGTTGACCAAGGTGTAGTCTCTCGTAGACACATAGACACACACACATGAGCACACACAAATGCACGTACATGCATACACAGACACACACACACACACACACACACACACACACACACACACACACACACACACACACACGCACACAGACACGCACACACACACACACACACACACACACACACACACACACACACACACACACACACACACACACACACACACACACACACACACACACACACACACACACACATGCACTAAATACAATGTACATATAACAAGTTTTTAGGATGTGTGTGGATAGCAATGGCAAATGGCACTCAGAGATTTGGGAAGAGTCCAAACGGTGGGTGAAGGTCTGTTGGAGGTTTGTATGAATTTTGCTTCCTGGAGCTGTGAGGCAGAGATCTTATTCCTGAGCCAAAGACATAGTTAAGATGGGGCAATGGGACCATACAGCCCAGGCACAAGGTGTTAGTGGGTGTGATCAGCAAATGCCATTTGGTTGGTAGTGCATTAAAGGCAGTTCATTTCTGTACTGGCATTTCTGAGTGATGGTATGGAAATGAATGTTGATACTGCTGTTGCAGTCTGGACTGAAGTACTTCAACACTTCATGTGTGGTATAAGTTATCACAAGTAGTTTGTAACAGTTAAAAGTAGAAAGAGTTTGTTTTTTGGCTCCTTAACCTAGAACTGAGAGGCACAGATGGTAAAGTACAGACCTAGCTTGCTTTATTTTTTTCCTAAGCTTAGAGATTGGTAAGAATGGATCAGGACCTGGCTTACTGAGGTCAACAAGCACCAAATAGGGGAACAGACCTCTCCCTCTTTTTCTCCCCAACTTGGTATGACACCAGGTGGTAGATGGACAAACTATTCCTTTGCCCTGAGCTACAGCACTTATTTGTACACTGTGTACGTTATAGGAATCCTAGATATCACAGAAAATACAAGGCAACTAGGCCATGTTGCCAGTATCTACCTTCAGACCTTACCTCCTTTATCAAGGATAGGCTAGTTATGCAGTGGGTGAGTTTATGAATACCCTCCTAGCTGTTTATTGCCTTTTTAATTGAGAATAGTGTGTCACATTACTTGATCTGGCATGGAAGTTTGTTTCAGAAAAGAGGTTATCATTGAATGACAGATATATCTCACCACTGTAATTTGTTTAGTTGCTGAAGCAGGTTCAGATTGCTGGTCCTAGTGTTGGCTGAACTGTTTGATTTGTGGAGACATAACAAGTCTTGGACTGCTGGATCCCTAATGGCCCAGAAGGCAAGGCACAGATCAACCCTATGGAGTATATAGGACATGGAATACAACACAGCCTCCAGCCTGTCTTGGTAGTACAGGTATTTTAGGCCCATAATATTTTTGATTAGGAACCTTTGAGGTCTCCCCAACTGCTTTTTATGTCTATTATGATACATCCCAAAGGAGACATTGTATTCAATGATGAGTCTGATCAGTATAGAATATAGAGGTTAAGGACTTCTCTGAATCTGTAGTAGATGTCACTTGTGATCAGCTGTGTCAGATAAGAAGATTTCCAAATTACTATTGCATTATGAGGACAGATTTATCTAGCCATGTTCCAAGATCTTTCACACCATCATATTGGGGGGGTGTAATTTGTACTGTAAGCTTTGTGGGGGGGTTGATTACCAATTTTGACAATATTGCACTGTTTCATGTTTAATTTTAGTCAGTTTTCTGTACAGCAGAAATAAGAGCAATTCAAAGACGTGAATCTTAGAGCAGAGTGAGTTCAGCCAATGTAATGCTTAAACATATAAGCAGTTCAGAGACCGAGTTCATATTACACAGTGTGCAAATGAAATACAACAATATATTCCTGATACATGAGTAGTTCAGAGACAGGGATTATTATACATTGTAATGCTGCTACACAACACAAATTCCTAGACAAGAGTACTTAAAAAACAGAGTTTAATATTGCAGTATAGCATAGCACTTCATTGATCAACCATGCTCACAGGCTTGAAGAAAATGTTTTTAGGGGCAGATCAGAGTATGCAGGCATGTACACAATCCTTAAAAATACAGAACCAAATGTGTGAAACAGTGTATAGGTAGTTATATAGATCATAGCTACTCCAAAAAGCTGAGGTAATTCTGGTTCAGCTGACATAACATACCTTATCATGAAAAAGTGGCACCAGCTTTTTGTAGTAGTCACTCTCTATGCAGCTTCCTTTATGCCATTAAGTAACACATTCTCATATCTTGCAGTTTTGTAGGTGGCCTGTATACTCTGTCTACCTATCATGTGTATCCTTAATATCTACCCACCTGTGCACGTGGTCTATGAAATATTATACTTCTGGAATATGATGGAACAATGTATGGGAGATTCATAGACATGATTAGCACTGCATGGGCAGGTGCCTGAGAAATGCTGGAAACAGACCAATACCACTTTAGAGTTAGTGGTGCATAAAGGAAGGAGAACTGGTCTTTTAGTATGCATCAGGTAGACAGCTGGTGTTTAGTACATAAGAGTTCCAGTACAGCTGACAGATAGCTGTACTGCATACCAGAGCTGCCTATAAGGATCAGCTTTAAATTCTAGTTACAAAACTGCAGTAGTAGAAGGAAGGACACAACACACACACACACACACACACACACACACACACACACACACACACACACACACACACACACACACACACACAAAACATATACAGTGACACATACACATAAAAAACATACATTGCTACACACACACACACACACACACACACAAACATATACATAGATGCACACAAACATATATATAGACACACACACACACACACACACACACACACACACACACACACACACACACACACACACACACACACACACACACACATATTAAAGTTCAGTCATGCCTGGTTTAATTTCTCCATGTCTTTTGGATTTCTAATACCATGATGCAAATGACCCCATTCCTAAGTTAGGGTATGAATAAAATTCATGAAATGAATCTTGTTTTAATCTGATGTAAACCAAAAGTACTTTATGCAATACCCACAATGTGCCTAGAATTAACTCCTTCTGCAATTTATATGGAGTTACTTGTATCAGTAGTATACCTAAATACAACTGTAAATTCTTTTCTAGAAGACCAATTGCTCCTATTACTATTGGAACTGTCTGGGTATCATTCTTCCACATTACTCTCATTTCTGCCTGCAAATCCTGATATTTTATGACATGGTGTTTCTGTGTACATAAGACACTGTAATCACTGGGTGTACCCAGGGCCGGTGTTAACATTTTGGGGGCCCCCAGAAAATGTCAAGTTGGGGGCCCCCTAGGCACTTTCAGTATAAGTATCATCCTGTCAATGCCATCTCTCCTAAGCAGCCTTTTAGCTCATGCTGCAAACTTTTAGGAGGAGTATGCACAGACAGACCTGTAGTTACAAGCTCTTACATTACAACAGGCCTATGTATCACACAATGTTGACTTGTCTAACAAAGGGACACTTACAGTTACTGGCATTTAGTTGCAACAATGATACATTACAACTCTATGTACAGGTCTGGACTTAAAGTGAAATGATGACTAGGCCTACAGTTTCAACCCCCCACCCCCATACACCATCCATTCCTCTCCTCTGACCTCCTCCTCCTGTGAGCTCCCCATACCATGCACATTACTTTTTTCTTCCTTTTTTCCCATTTAGCCTTACTCTCAGCTTTTTCAAGAAGCCATAACTTTCTATATGATCTGACGTGCATTTTAAAGTTTTTTTTTTCTTTTTACACAACCTTTTCATCCAATAATGGCTTGAACAGAAATTATGATTAAGGAAAGAAATTCACTGTTGCTGTTCAGTTTTAGTTTTCCTTACATCATTTCAACATACCTTTCCTGAACAAGACAGCACAGTAATAACCATTTAGAAAATAACTCAAATAAGCCAGGGCCCAAGAAGCCATAGGTTTACAGATGGTCTGAGATTCATTTTAGAGCATTTTCTCAACATTTTACTCCAATGGTGGCCTAAACAAAAATCATGAAAAAGAAAGGAATTTCAGTGTTATTTTTTTTTCTTTCAATGAAGACATAAGTTGTGCCAAAGCTTAATGTTCAAAACTGACAAAATAGTAGCTCACAGTAAACTAACAAGCCAGTAGTTGTAGGAATACATAGGTCTTATCTGGGAATATTGCCTGACTCTCTAACCCACTACAAAAGACAGTCAATGCCTATGTATCCCTTTGGTGTTAGACTGGGATGAAAGCAGAGGTTCGAATTGCCTTAGTAATATATTTCAAGTGACTGCTGATACACACACACATAGCATGTTCTTCACCCCTAACCCTCAAAGGCAGCCAGCCACATGTATATGTGCCTGATATATGATTGTGAGAAAAATTTTAGTAATATAGTCTAATCTGTTGCTCCTACACAGTACACCACTCCTACCCAAGCTATAGTAACCTTCTTTTTATAGCTCTGAGCTCTGTGAGAAACACTGCCCTCATTCAAACACAAGCTATAATGACTTTCTGTGTGCACCTCTAAGGTTTGAATATGATGAAAATTAAAGTTGTAATAACCGTACAATCCCCAGCTCCTCATAACCTGTAGCAGCTTTCTGTACACACACATTTGAGCAGAGCTGGTTTTGGAATGAATGTGGTTGAAAACAGGCTATTATCAGCTTTATCCTAAAAGGGTCATATTTCAGCACCATTCAGGTTAAACAGTGTATTCAGAAAATGGATACATTTTTCTCCAACCAGCAACAGCTTTTGTGGAGGCCCCCACAGAGTCAAGGATGATTAAGGAAGTCCCCATTATCCATTTAGACAGTCTGGTGAGTGGGGGCCACCAGACTCCAAGAATATCTAAGCGTCTGAATGTTCTGTGATATATTTTGTCTTACCTTTGAAATATAATTACTTGTTAGGTAGATTTTTTACTGATACACAGAAGAATAATGTCTTTGTCCATTATTGGGTGCACTGCACGCGCACACACACACACACACACACACACACACACACACACACACACACACACACACACACACACGCACACACGCGCACACACACACACACACACACACACACACACACACACACACACACACACACACACACACACACACACACACACACACACACGCGCGCGCACACACACACACACACACACACACACACACACACACACACACACACAGTCATAAGCCATAGCAGTACTACTTTTGTACTTGTTTCAGCAAACAGCAATACATTGTGCAACACTGGTACTGCTACATGAGTTCATCGAATGCTATTTCCAAACAGCAGCAGCAGGGATAAGTCACTTTTATTTACCTCATTGAGGAATAATGCATACCTGTCACTGTCCTTGATTTCCGAGAACGTCCCTGATTTTGTTCATACTTTTGCTTTGTCCTTTGTAAAAAGTTTGATTTGCTGTTAAATCTTTCAGGATTACAAACAGTCAATCAATCCAGACATCTAAGTTTTATACTTATTGTCCAAAAATGCATGTTGATGCAAAAGATGTTATTCAAGTAACTTTTTAAGTGAAGTAGAGTAATATTTAAATGTATTCCTGATTCTGAGCTTTTATTCTATTATTTTTGGGATTACACTGAACTCTTAAGCAAAGAAATTGAGAGTTAGAATATCTGGTGTTCTGGTATTTATAAGACTACCTGAAAGAGAAAACTATCCCTGATGATCGAGAGCATCAGCTCTTCTTAAAATGCAAAGTTTGGACTGAGATAAGTCACTCTGGGCTGCTGATCTCTCTAGTGCTTATACTGCTCATGTTCATTATCAGCTTCATCCTAACAGGGTCATAACACAGCCCTGTTCATGTTAAAGAGCATAATTAGGAAGTTAATACATTTTTTCTTCCTTATTTTCCCCAGTCAGCAGCAGCTTTTGTGGGGCCCCCAAACAGTCAAGGATGATTAAGGGGGCCCCCTGCAGCCATGGGTTTTACAGGGACCTAAAGCTGGCTATATAGTTAGTTTTAGTGAAGAAAATGTCTAACAATCGGGTTTAACTAAGCCAGGGGCACTATGTCAGTGGTAAGATATTTAATGGAATTCTGATGCCTGCTACTTGACAAAACACTGTTACTACAACCAGAAATATCTTTGTATTTTAAGGGAGATATAAATAAGTTATTACCTTTGTGATTTACTAAGTATACAAGACTGCTGTACTAGCTTTTGTTGGTTTTACATACATGTTACAAATATCAGGATAACATAACTTGCTGTGGTTGGGGGCCCCCAGGGAACAGGGGGCCCCCAGCGACTGCAGGGTTCACTGGTGCCTAAAGCCGGCTATGGATGTACCAATTAGAATGATCAATGCTACTTTTGTCTTCTTTTCATGGACTACTGTATCTAAATTTCTCACATCTATTTTCTGAACTGGTGGTAATGAGTGATCTCATGTGATATAAACTTCATCATTCTCTATAATGCTTTGTGACTCAATACAGGCCCTGTATTTTCTTGATGAGGAACCTATGTAGTCTCTCCAGCTGGTGCAGGTGTCTGCTGAGGTACATGCAAAAGGAAGCATTGTACTCTATTAGTGGTCTGATGAGGGTCGAGTACAGTGGGGCTATAACATCCTTAGAACCGGATGTGATGCCCTTACTTATGAGGTGCGTAAAGTAGAATGCTTTCCTTACCACAGAGGAAACTTGGTGGTCAAGGTTCAGATTGCTATCTACCTGTGTTCCTTGGTCTCACACCACTGGGTTTGAGCTTAGATGGGTCTGATGAGGGTCGAGTACAGTGGGGCTATACTGTTGTTAGTGGGAAATTCTACTTTGCTAAAGCTAATAATAATGCACTTTTTTGCATTTAGTTTTAGACTGTGGCTTTGGCACCAGTCATTTGTTTGTGTTAGCCCTTCCTGTAGTATGTTAACATCATTGGAGGACTCAGTGATTGCACCCAATTTACAATCATCAGTGAACTTGGTAAGCCAAAAGCCATCTAATTTAGCCTGGACTTCTGAGAAGTAGAGTCCGAACAGTAAAGGACCAGCACAGAGCCTTGTGGCACACCACTGGTGATGGGTCTACTAGTAAAGGTGGAGTCTCCAACTTTGACATTATATATACTGTCAATGAGCCAATTGGCTACCCATCTAGTGACGCAAGGTTTAATCCCTAACTGAGAGAGTTTTTCAATGATACCTGAGTGGGAGATAGTGTCAAAAGCTTGACCAGGTCAAGATAGGAGGTATGCACTGATTTATCTTCATCCAGAGCTTTGCTGACTTTCTCAAAGAAGTCCATCATATTTAATAAGCATGATCTACCCTTAACTGGGTTGAGTCTCATGTTTGAAGGTCACCTATGTCCTCTTTGATAAGGTCCAAGACGATTCTTTCCATGGCCTTGCAGATGAGACTGGTTAAACTTATGGGTCTATAGTTCACAGGGTCTGTTGATAGTTCTCCTTTCTACAAGCAGATTACTGTTGCTGTTCTTCACTCCGCTGGAACAAAGCCAGTTCTCAGGCTATGGTTAAAGAGAGTGCCAACTGGTTTTGTTTATTTGTTAGGTCCTGCTTTAGATTGCTTACTAAGTGTCCTGAGATGTTATTTGGTCCTACTGAGGCCATGTTTTTGGCCTTGGAGAGCACAGATAAGACCTGATCTCTAGAGATACAAGGCAGAGGACTATTGTTGGGTATGCTTTGGGGTATGGCTGTTGGGGCGGGCGGGGGGGGGGGTGAAGTTTGCACCAAATCTGTCAAGTTAGGAGGTTAGCAATTTCCTCTGGTGCAGTATGAGTGGTATCATCTATTACCAGTTTTGCACAAAGCTGAGCATTAGGGATGCTGTTTCATCTTCATACTTAGCTTTAGAGGATTTCATGATATTTCTGATTTGCTTGTTCAAGCCAAGGAGGGAATTCTTTTGCTGCTGAGTCAGTTTCCTCTTGGTCTTAGACATCATTGTCTTCCTCTTGTTATATAACCTGTTTATACTCGAAGTCCACCAGGGTGGCTTGTTTTTTTGAGAGGACATGGTTTTGATCCAGTCAGGTACAGCCAAGTTTATACAGCAGCTTAAATGTTTGGACAAGTCATCAGAGTACAGCTCTGTATAGGAGTCATTGTTGTCTGTGAGTGCAGAGGGTATAAATCTTTTTATACCATCCCTTAGTAGTCTGAAGTTAGTTTTGGAAAAGTTCTTCAGTTTTTTTGCTCTTGTGGGGGTGTCAGATCCAATAGTTACTTCAAATGAAACAGTTTTATGGTCTGACATTACCACGGAAGGCATCATACTGGGGGGAGTGCAGCGACTCCTCATGTTGGTGAGTACTATGTCTAGAACATTTGAGCCCCTTGTGGGGGTGCAGACTATCTGTTCCAGAGCATTTGAATTAACAAAGTCCAGGGACCTCTGGGCAAGTGTGCTTGCACTCATATATGTCACCCAATTGATGGAAGGATAGTTGAAATCACCCATGACTAAGATGTTGGGCTGTATGAAGAGTAATTCCAGTAAGTCCAGGTAGGTGGTGTGCTTTTCTTGGTTAATGGGGATGTGGTAGGATATTTGTCTAGAGTTAATTAGACATGGAGTAGTTCAAGAGTGATACTGTTTGACTTTGAAATGTACTTGGCTTTAATGAAGATGGATACCCCTCCATCTTTGGTTGTTTCATGCTTATTTTGAGGTTTGAATGTGTGTAAGGCATTGTAGCCTTGAATGGCCAGGGTGCTATCCATGGCCTCGAACTATGTCTCAGTGACTACATGGACGTCAGCATCTTCAAAGGTGAGGAGTGCATCCAGGGAGTGCAGCGTCATGTTTAGACTTTGAGTATTAAGAATCAGAACCATGAGTTTGCCTCAGGTAGATTTTGTTACATTAGAAATTTTCTTGTTTTGACATTGCCTAAAAAAGGCATCATGGGTGAAGTAAGTGTCTTTGCCAGTATCTAAAAGCCTAGAGAAGATGGGTGCATATCATCTGTGGCAAAGAAGCATTGTCCGTTGACCATGTCATCCCAGGATGACAGAAATTGGATCCAGCTGGACTGACACCAGAAGTTAAGCCAATTGTTGAAGTCAATCATTTTTTTATTTATATTGTAGCATCATCCTGGGAGAAGGTAGAATACTACTCAAAATCAATCAGCAGCTATCTGAACACACAGCGCAAATTAAATCTTTGGCGGATCAACAGCAGTCTGTAGCTACAAACAATATGTTTGGTAGTTTGGGCATTCCTTTAACCCAGCCCACTCCCAGCATTAATACCCCTGGTTCTGGTCTCAACGAGGCAAATGCTGGAGCATGAGTACAGAATGGGGGTAGGTCCATGACCGGTAATGTTATTGACTTAGATATGGACTTTGACAAAGCGTAATGGAAGAACAATAATTTTAATTTCCAATCAGACTCGAATAATAAAGTGGGTATGGCTGTTAGAGTCAATATGACACTAACTGAGTGTTTGAAAGAATTTGAAAGGAAAATGTATGGTATGAAAAAGCTGCAACTGGAAAATGGTTATTTGTTGAGGAATATAGATTTAGGACTGGTGCCACGTGGTTTACGATTATGGAGATATCCAAATGGATAGAAGGAAATGGTGAAATGTTAGAAGAGGTGCACCAGTTATTCGATCATACAGGCATGGAGTTAATTAAAATAATGATTAAGTTCAATGATCAAACAATAGCCCTGCATATGAATGAATTGGAGCAAGAGAATGAGATAATTTTGAGTGATCTAAATTTCGGGCATTATCAAACTAATTATAAAAACATGTTAAGTAGCACTGACAGTAGTTGTCACACCATTTTTCAGAGAAAACTGCATAAAATTTCAAGAGATACAGATGAATATTGTAGTAGGAGGGTGTATCCCCTATCAAGGGGTAGTCATGGTAACCGGAGAGTAACTACCAATGATGACGAGTGAACAGAGCAGGAAGTGACATCACAGCGATGTGATTATAATTCACAACAGGAGGAGCACCCTTTAGAAGGAGGGCCCAGGCGGTCCGAGAGGTTATGCAACCGGGGACAGAATGGGCAATCATCGAGGAGGGAGGAGAACGAGTCATTTGTGCAGCAAGGAGCGCGGCCAAAAAGGTGGAATTATCAGCAGAAGTTTTACAACAATCATCAAGCAGCATGGAGATAGAGGTTTTTGGGGATCTGTTACTACAAGTAAGTGTTCATGAGGTTCCTGAGCCTGTTTTGGGCTTAGGTTGTAGTAGTTTGACAATTTTGGATCCAGTATGTTTATTCAATTTAAGCGATAAGGGGGAAATGGTGGAAAGTGTATTCGGCAATGGGACAGTTCAGTCTAATGACATTTTGTTTTCCAATATCGTTGATGGTGAAAACGTTAACGTCAATGGTATGGAAATTTTTGTTTCAAACAACCAACACTGGACATGGGAAGAGGCAAGTAATGAGAATATTATTGTTGACTTTGTGAGCACGAGCGACAATGGGGATTTTAATAACATTACTGAGCTCATAGAGGTGATTCAAGGAGCAAATTGTTTTCAAATGTTCAGTAATCCTGTTATAATTACTAATGTGCATGGGGATTACAAAGTGTATAATTATTCTAGTAAAGAATTTGGGGTGGAACATGCTGAATTATTGTCTAAGGGATTTATGTTCATACCAGGTAGGAGAGGTAAGCTGACCGAAATGTTAGTGGATTTAAAAATGCTAACGCATAAAATGAATATTAAAATGTGGTTTGCTGAAAGTGTTAGTCAGAATGCCAACAATTTGAAAAAAAAACGAGTAAATTTAACCCCCCCTGCTAATTGTATGGTAGCTTTGTTCAAGATGGCATGTGAGTTAGATATAAGGGAACATATGAAGAAAAAAAGTTTCAAGGACAATGAATGCATTAGTAATTTAACTAAGTATGAGGAAAAGCTATTAAGGAATCTTATTAAAGATAGAGGAATTCGTTTAATGAAACCAGATAAAGGCAATGGCGTGGTGGTTATGGATAAGAATGACTATATAGACCACATGCTTAATATGTTGGCAGAGGATACATATGAGGAAAGTACCCTAAATGAAATTTATGTGGCATATTCAAAAATTGATTTGTTGATTGACGATTTATTATTCCAAGGGCAAATAAATGAAACAGATTGTAATTATTTGAAAACTGACCATCCCATGATAAGTAATATATTTGGTATACCCAAATTACATAAGGGTTTAAACAATATTAAGTTTAGACCGATAGTGGATGGCAAAAGAAGTAAGACATGCTTTATTAGTAAATATCTAGACCACCACTTACAAGGGGGGTTGACCAAATTTGAATACACAACTAAAGATTCTTGGCATTTTTTACACAAGGTAAATTAAGTTAGTATCAAGGAAAATACCATTCTTCTTGCTATAGATGTATGCAATTTATTTTCAGTTATTCCAAATGAGGTAGGATTGGAATGGTTGGAAAATCAATTAGTAAAAACTGGCATGTTTGTCCAGGATCATATTAATGTATTGGTGACACTTATGGATACTGTGTTAAAAAATAACTTCATATGTTTTGAAGGTCATTTTTATAAGCAAGTCACAGGGGTAGCAATGGGGGCTGCGTGTGCCCCCATATATGCCAATTATGTAATGTCTTTCTAGGAGCAGGAATATGTTTTTTCTAGTGAATATAATAGGTATTTTCAACAATATACACACTTTTTGGATGATATTTTTATAGTTTGGGAAGGTAGCCTTAATAGCTTAAAAGCATTTGTGCAGTATATTAACAATACTGTGGGGTTTCATAAATTTACCCATGAATTCAGTAGTGTGGAATTGTCTTATTTGGATGTCAACTTGAAGGCTGGCAAAGAAAAAAGTTGTTTGTCATCAGGGATTTATAGAAAGGCTACTTTTTCTAATTCCTATCTTAATTACCAAAGCTGGCACCCTAGCCATCAGAAAAAAAGCAATTGTTAAAGGTCAAATGGTTAGGGCTGCCAGAATGGTAAATGAACATCAGGAATTAATCAAAGAGCTGGAGTTTATAATGAATATGTTCATTAGAAGGGGGTATCCAGTAGCATTATGTAAGTCCATCAAAGATGTAGTTGTTCATAAAAGAAGTAATGGTATTTATGAAGCCATTCTAAAAACAAACTCCAAAGGAATTACGGGAGGTAACTTGCAACTAAATAGCAAAGGAATTGGTAGGAAAGAGAAAAATGAGCAATTATACTTTATAACTACATATAATTATGATACGGAATGCATTGTTAACATTATTCAGAAGAATTGGGGATTATTAAAGTTGGATAGTAATGTGTGTATGAAAATGGGGATGGTTCCTAAAATGTATTTAGAAAAGATAAATCATTTAAGAATTTGTTGGAGATGGGAGCCCAGTGTAACACAAGTCGACAAAAGGGTAATTTTTAAATGTGGAAGATGTAGTTTATGTAAGTATATTTTAATTACCGGTGGTAAAATTGTTGTAACGGAAGTGCCTATCAACATTAGAGGACATTTTAATTGTTACAATAAAAATGTGGTATATTTAGCAAAATGTGGTCAATGTTCAGCATTTTATATTGGAAAAACATGTAGAAGTTTAAGGGAAAGAATAAGTGAACATGATTTAGATATTAGACACATGAAAACTACTAATGCAATTATTAGACACATTGGGCAACATCCAGGACATAATTTCAAGTTTTGTGTTATACAGCAAATTAACAAAGATAATCAAGGTGGCATCCTCAATGTGCACCTGGATATCTGTGAAATGAAGTGGCAACTGAGGTTAGATGCCACAACCTTTCCTGGTATCAACGACAGTATAAGTATAGTTCCCATTTTAAAGTTAAAACATATTTTAGGTTAACATGATGTTTAGGTTTTAATTCATGCTAAGTTGATATATACAGCTAAGGTCTTGTAATAATATATTCATTATGATTGTAATGGTGAAGTATCAAGTATTGTATAGACGTATGTATATATATTTTTGTAGCGTTTTTATTGGGAATGTTCTTTTTTTTAAATTTTTTTTTAATTTAACAAATGTTTGATATGCATTGAATTGTATGGAATAATTGTGTTTATGCAACTTATTTATTCAATTAATTAATCAACTGAGTTAATTGGGAGAGGGCGTGTATATAAGGGAGTGTGGTATATGAAAACAATTGATCTGAAGACGTCTTTGTATTAGAGACGAAACCTAGGTCAACATTGTTCATTCAATAAAGTGGTATAATAGTGCTAACTAGTGGTTCCAGTTGTTGGAGTTGATCTATTCTCCTAGTCTGTGGTGGCAGAAGGTAGAATGCTGCTTAGGGCTAGGGTCATGTCTGCCCAGGACACAATGTCTGAGAGTCCAGTCATGTCTCTCTTCATATAGTTAAAGAGGTATGTCTCAAGTCATTCACCCCAACATGAAGTATGACTAAGTCATAATCGTACTTGTTGTTGAGTGACTTGAGTGCATGCATGATCTGATGGTCCCTGGTACCTGACAGGCAGCTGACTGTGACCTTCTTGTCCAGCCTCGTGAGGAGAACATCTGTGTGTCTCACTATGGTGTCGCCTATGACCAGGACCTTTGGTTTAGAGGTGTTTTGCCTTAGGGGCTTATTTGCTGAGACACATTTGTATGGTTTATTATGTGCAGTGTTTTCTATTTGCATAACAGTGTGTACATTTTATTTACGTGTGGGAGGTCTCTGAACTTTTGGTAGACTTCTAGTGAGTACCTCCAAGTATATGGGTCTATGTGTCATGTCTTTAGTTTGTGTGAGAGGTGAAGAGTGTGCACTGACAACCAGTTTTGTATCCGGTTTGTTGTTACATGAGAGAAGTGATTCCAGTTTCATAGTGTACTTACATCTCTCACACAGGGTATTTGTTTGCTGTAGGAGTAAATGGTTGTCAGTATACATAGGGCAATTACTACATTGCCTCAGTATTCCCATGTCAATCAGGCTAGCTAGAGAAATGATGGGAAACTGTCCATTATAGCAGGTTTTATCATATGAGCTAGTAGGGAAATGAGTGGGCTAGAATGACCAATTTTTGTGCAAGGACTATCAAGGTATTAGGGAAAGGAGTGGGCTAGATTGACCAGTTTTTGCACTAGGACTATCAAGGGTTGTTAAACTGAGGGCTGTGGATGATAGGTGTGGCAACGCTGGTTAATGTGTAAGTAAGTTACATTTAGTGCAACAGAGAAGCTTGTGAGGCTTCCACTGACAGTTGTCTAGGGAAAAATTGTGTTTCAAGGGGTTTGCATCTATACAAGACACCGCTAACCCCACTGCATGATGGGTAGTGGTAAGCAAATAAGAGGGCTTAAATACAGGTGAAATGAAACAGTTTTAAGCTAATCTACCAATAGGAAAATATACAATGAACCTCGCTCCATCAATCCCCAGCTCAGACAAGGCTGGATCCACACTCTTTTGCCACAAGGGTGCAAGGGAGGCTTTCCTAATTTAAGATGGCTGGTTTAGTGCTTGAGTGTAACAAAAACAGGCTAGACTCAGCAGGTCTGAATTTATACTATGCTATCTAGGCTGAAAATACAGTTGAAAACAAGTACGGAAAATATACAGTCACAACAGTAAGAAAGCAGAAAAAAATGCAGTGATCAGATGCAATGCAATTTAAAAAGTGCAATAGAGGCACAAAATATGCTTATTTTCTTGATGCAGCAATTTCAAGTGTTAAATGGACTTTGTAAACCAACATGTACTTCGCCCACTATCCTCGGCTGCCAGTATATTAACCTTTCATCTTTTGGTTTAAAGTGACCTCTGCTTAACCATTCCTGCATCAAGTCCTGATCAGCATGAGGTTGTTTCAGAAGTCTTCTATACTTGGCACAGTGGCACTATATTTATGGCTTTTCTACATTTCTTTCCTTCTCATCTCAGCCTTCTCCTTATATTCTTTCTTTTGTTTTTGGGCACATTCAGTTGCTATCTGATTTTTGTCTACTTCTGGTTTGATTTCCATTCTCACATGACAGCTGAATGCTTCTGCTAAGCTAAGCAGAGAGGTCATCTTAGACATGTTCTCCTCATGTTTTAAAACTTTCTCTATGTTTGGAGCTGATGTGGTCAGCAGATACGTATGCAATTCCATGATTGCAGACCTATACATATAATCATTTTCAAGGATGCCATACCTCCTTCAATGTGATAGATATATGAACTTGGTATACACTAATTTTTACATACCATTTGATATGCATGAAGATTTTTTTTTTGTTTTTCTGTCCAGCTGATCCAGTACCTTTTGGGGTCAGTCAGTCACACTAAAACTGAAACTTAAAACAGGAACAGCAAATTGATTTATAGCTTGGACCTTATTCCTAGATTTCAAGGCTGCTTTCAATATTAGTTTTAGTCTTCTGAAGTATTCCTTACTGAGTTTTATTCATATTCGTTCATGTGTTATTGTCAGTCATTCATCAGTATTTATATACTCCCTCCTGCTCAAGTTCCTTTATATTGCATTCCTGTCCCAGACTGAAACTTTCCTGCTTTTAAAGTTGCTTTTGCACATTTATCAAGACCAAATGACATTCTTATATCATCTGAAAAAGTTTTGGCCACTTGCAGTTGTGCTTTCAACTCCTCATCCCATGAACTGTACAGTTTTAAATCATCCACAAAAAAAAAGAAGAATAAAAAGTCTTTACATTTAATTGTTTTCTGGGAGCCAAATTGTAACCATGACCTAATATTTTAAGTAGACAGCTTACTGGGTTAGGGGCAAGACAAAAGAGCAGAGATGACAAAGAGTCACCCTGGAATACCCCCTTTGAATTTTTATCTTTAGGATAATAATTTGCCCTTTATCATCATGGTCTCTGCAATGTAATTGATCAGTGTAGGGTGTATTCTATACTTTTGCAATCACTCCTTTATCACTGAATGGGGATGTAATCTGTCCACACCATACTTAGATTCTTCTCCTTTTCACATTTCTCCAGTATGACTTTATTTAGTAACAAATGATCCTTAGCTCCATATGACTTTCTTTTGTTACCCTTTTGTTCTATTGCCGTAACTGAGTTTTCTTTTAAATGTCTATAAACTCTGTCAGCTCAATTCCACTATATAGTTTGTACATCACTGGAAGGCAGGTTATTGGTCTATAGTTTTTGATAGCTTGCAGGTTTACTCTCAAGGAAGAGTATCATTTTTCCTGTTGTTTACCAGGTTGGTGTCTGTTTAGGATGCACGTATAAGTAATTCTTATTCAAGGCTAAATCTTCAAGTAAAGATGCTAATACTTTTAGCCAGAAGTTAGGTACTGCACCTGGGCCTAGGGTTTTCCAGTTTGGAGCTTTTCTTAATTTTATTCCAGTTTCTCTGGCTGGCACTTCATCTCGTTTTGTATCCTGTACATTTGGACTTACTGTTTTACCTGTTCTATCCATTCAGCATCCTTATGATGATCCACAGGGTCTTCATACATATTTCTCCAAAATTTGTCCCCTTCCTTTTTTTACTGGTATTTCTGTTACTTATTCTTTGTGTTCCAATTCTCTATAAAACTTTTTTGGGTCATCAAGGAATTTCTTATGTTGTACTTTTTCTTTATATTTATTGTTTATATTTATCTGCATATCTTCTACGTTTTTCTGCCTATGCTGTTATTTTTCGTTTATTATTTTCAATAGTGTAAAATATATAATAAAATAAAATAAATAAATAATAAAATAAAATAAAATAGATCCTGGTCTGTTTTGATACTTCCCACTGCTTTAATCACATATGTCTAAGTATTTTGTTGATCTAGTCCCTCTGCTATACTCTTCTAACAGTAAAACGTATTGTTTTAATTGCTTTATAGTTTTCTCTATTCAATGCTTCTATGATGGTATTTGATTTCTTTCTTTCCTTTCCCTTATTGAGATGTGATTTTGTGGTAAGACTTTATATATTATTAATTTAGCTGCACAGTAATATATTTTATTTACTTCTGTTATATCAAATGAATTTTTATTAATAGCCTTGATAACTGTGTTCATCTGTTTTATCAGACTTCTAACATTTGTTTTTTACTTTCTGCAAGCTATTTAGTTCATCAGTCTTAATGTGTCTATCCATCTCTATTAAATCAAAAAAACCTTCCCTTAGATAATTTTCTTCTAAACTCTGGATATGTTCTTTGCTCTCTATTTCCTGCAGACATCCTACTGAAAATTCCAGAACATCTTCTTGTGACATACACTTTACAGCTGCATCCTGCATCATTTGTCGCTCTTTCATATGGGAACTCACTGGCTTGTCACTGCTCAACATCGACTGTATCAGAGTTGCCAGTGGTTTCTGTTCCTTCCCTTGTTTGGCAACTCAGCTGAACTTTTGTACTGGTTTCCTACTGAAGGCTCCAGAACATCTTCATGTGGCAAGGGATCAGATGTTTCCCATTTCACCCTGTTTCTCCTTAATTTGTGGACTTGTATGCTGTGACATTACCTGAGTTGTATTTTCTACACTAAATCCCTCACTCCACAAGCAATCCATAAATTTAGTTTCCATTTCTTCAACTTCTGTATTACTAAATCTCTTTTCTACTTCTACAATTTGTTTTCTTATTTTTGTATTGTGAAAAATTCCATATCTGGATGCCTTTGCCTATATTCCTTTTCAAATATCTTTGGTGCTGCATTTTTGTATTGATTAATTTTGCTTTCTCCTTTGCATAAATATTGCACCATATTAAATATGTTTTTCTTTCCCATATCCATATTTCTTCTTCAGGTGTCTCCCACTCCGTCTGGGACTCATTGTTCCATCATGCTATGTTATAACCTGTGTTAGACTTTCTACACCAAATCCTTTACTTCGCAGGTATTCTCTAACTTCAGCTTCTCTTAGTTTAACTTTTACTTTACTAATTTTCCATTCTGCATTCCTCCTTTGTGATCTTATTTTTGTATTGTGAAATTTTTCATATCTGGGTACCTTTGCCGGTGTTTCATTTCACACTGTTTTTTTTGTATTGATTAGTTTGGCTTTAACTTTTCTATAAATGTTACACCATATCAGATTTCTTTTTTCTTTCCTATGTCCATGTTTCTTTATACCTTTTAAAAATCTGTAGGTTTTGTTCTTTATATTTTTGAACTTCCTATGTCGCTTCTTTTTCCTAGTGGCCCAAAGTTTCTTTGCCTATGTAATGTTTTTCATGTATCTGATGTATGAATGAACATACACTTGCATTTGAAGTTTTTCATAGCTTTTCTTATGCAATTATTTTTCTTTCCTCTCATTTCTCTAGTAATCTTTTTGAATATCTTCTACCTGGAAATTCTGGGCTTTTTGCATAATAGTGACAATACATAGTTTCTTCCTTATCTTCAATAGTCCACTCTATCATCTTCATGTCTCTTTTTTTTTTTGGCCTGTCAGTTTCTGTGGCCTACCACTTCCTTCCACAACTGGGGGGGGGGTCTTCACCCTGAGACTGGCATAAACCCAATTTATGAGTGTTTTTTGCCTTGAGGATTTTACATTGTCATTTTTCCATTCCTGGCACCAGTGTACATACCAGGAATGGTCACTTTTTTATCCAGGGGTCTGTGCACCCAGCTCTCTTTTTTATTTGTTAACCTACCTCTGTCCATGATATATGCTATATAAAATACAGTTTATACATCAGCTTCACCTTGGTCAAATTTTGTGAAAACAGGGTCCACCACTTGAAGGTACTCTCTAAGACTTGAGCATGAATTCAGCTGCAACAATGCTACTCTCCTTTTCTTGCTGATTTTATAGTAAGGGTATCTTTTTCATTGTATTTGCACCATGTCCCTTTATACAGTTGTCACTGTTACTGTAGCACCTGTAGCACAGTAGCACCCAACACCCACTCCCACAGACACCAGTGGTCTACATGTACAGCAATAAAAGCCAATACAGCTCTATAACCTTGCTCAATTCTATACTTTATGATAGCATTCAGAGTATGAAGCACTAATGAGAAACAGATGAGAAGTAGTATGCAGCTGTGAGTAACAAACATATTGCAGTTAACTGACATTATGAATTACACTGTTCATTACTGTGCATTAGTTCTTGCAGCACTAATCCACACTTCTATCATCTACTGCATGGAACACTGTGCAGTTTCTACTCAGATGGCTGTGTGTGCATGCAGCCATGACAGTAGTTTAGGGCTCACAATGCTGTCCTGTATTGCACCCTTAGCATACACCCAAGGCACCTTGTGAACTGTTTATATAGTAGTGTACACAGTGCTGTCTTGCTATGCAAAACCAGCATATAGGTAAGCCATCCTCCAAGTGCCTCCTGTAGTAACACATGGGTACACAGTCTATGGTACCATACAACCTTTAAATAATCCAACCTCTGAATGCCTCCCGCACTGTATAACACACAGAAAGCCTGTGACACAGCACCCCCTTAAATAAAATACTCATTCCCAGCATACCCTGCTCTATATACAACTGTAAAATCTGTAAAATACCACCATGTTCTGCAACATTATACGTTTATTAACATTCATGTACCATAGACTTAAATATATAAATTAAGACACCATTGCAACTAAAGCATCATTTTAGTTAACTTGTTCCTTCAAATTCAAGATCTGTGTCTTGTTCTTATTCATTTTTTTGTAATAACTTGTATCTAATATAGTTACATTACACATATAAAATTAATTTTATAGTACATTATAAGGGACTATTTTACTTACAATAGCACCCAACAAAGAAACAACCTCTTTCACTGTCAATAGCAAATTATCAGCATAAATATAAAACGTATCTGCCATCTATCTAAAATGTTAAAACCTCCCTAAAATGGTTCATGCTTAACCATATTCAAAAATTCTTCCATAAGAATTATAAAAAGCATCATTTGCAAGCAATCCTGCCTGACACCATTTTTCTAACTAAATCTCTGAACAGACACCATTAATTGTCCAATCTATTTATCTATAAATGTGAATTCTGAACTGTTTTAATCACTTGTTTGGAAATTTTTAGTATTTTAGTGATTCCCAAATAAAAGATCTCTTTAATAATTAAAGGTATTGCATGAGTCCACTAATGAAACCAGATTCCTTTCGTCACTCATAGATTTCATCGCATTTACACAATCACTAAAAAACTCTGAAAGAGAGAACGAAAAGCCAACAAGCAAATAAAATAAGGTCAGCCATGGATCAGTGAAACTTTCCAACACCACAAATCTGAATTATATTGTTAAAAACTCTGACTTTTATTACAAAACAAAAAAGGATGTGCACTTTTGTCTTACAACATGTAAAACTTCGTCAGATACCATTTCATTCAAAACACCCGCTTAAATACCCAGATAAATTACATGACCCAGACGGTTTTCTTTCATTAATTTAAAGACCCGGCACAGCACCAGCTTAAATGAAACTTATTAGTTAAGAGAGAAATTTAACATCCACATCTATAACACTCAATATAATACAAGAACAATCCAAAACAATCTTTGTAGAGATCTTAATTTTAAAATCAGGGCAATTATACATTTTCATTAAGTCCCGGTCTGTTATAAGCATTAAAATACAATTGCCAAAATAGTTCTTGCATTTCTACATATACCGGCTACAGACCTCTTCTTTCATTAACCACTATTCTCTCCAAAATTCAAAATTCAAAATGGTGGTTAGGGTATTCTCTGACATGCTTAAATAACACCAACAAAGAAAAATGCAGTATCATAGACCTCCAGTAAGTGCTTTCATCTCAATAAACAATTACACAACGACTTCTTCAGACAGAGGTTCTATGCACAAATTTCCTATTTAAAAGGCACACAAGCAATCACATGACCAATGACATCATCCATCACTTGTTTCATCTAATAAAATTTCACATTTAAAATTAATAAAAACAATTCAACAAAATACCAAATACATAAGAAAGCATTTTAAAAAAATCACATTGTCATATATGAGACAATAACAGAAAATAGCAGAAAAAATGGTTGCTTCAACCCTTTTCTCTTTAAATACATTATAAAGTCTTCTCTGTCATTAAGTCCTGGGGGAAAGCAGGCATCCAATCTTACTTGCCAGCACTATTTGAGCCATCATAATTCTTCCTCTATACTTATTATGCTTTGAGTATTTGCCAAAGCCTCCAAGACTATAAATTTATAATTATTTTTGCAACCTTTATGTTTATAATGTTTGCTCATTGCATTTTTCTCATATCCATTCTGTATTGCATATTTGGGCTCATAGATTATTTTATTTAGCGCATGAGTTGTTCTGCCAACATAAAAATATTTGCACTCTAAACATATAATAAGGTATATTACATTCCTAGATTTACAATTAAAAATCCCTGGAACTCAAATTTAATACTCCCCACCTCTAACTCACTTTGTCCAGTATATAAAAAGTTATACGTATTGCAGTTATAACATTTTATCATTCCATTTTTATGCTCTATACTCTTGATCTTATTCAATTTTCTTTGAAAAAGTTTTTGAAACATTTAGCCTTCTTTTGCACAAAACTAGCAGCTTCCCCTATTTTACTCATAAGTTCTCCATTAGATTTAAAAAGCCCCCATTTTTTTAACAACATTTTTAATACCTTGTGAATAAACACTATTTTGCACTGCCATTGATGTTTTGTATTTGTACCTATCTCTCATACCTTCATAGGTTGATTATTTTTGTTTTCTTACATCTAACTGTTTTTGTAACAAATTATTTACCTCGTGTTCAGGATATCCCCTTACTTCCATTTTTTTGACAAAGCAGGTTTGCTTCTTCTAAAAAATCATCTTCATTTTTAGTTAATCTACTTATCCTGTTTAACTGTCCCTTTACTATATTCAATTTGGTTTTCTTTGGGTGCATATTAGAATAATGCAGGTACATATTGTTCTGAACTTCCTTCTTATAAATTTTCAAAGTTAACTTATTGTTCTCTTTAATTACCGTCACATCCAAAAAATTAATTTTTTTATCATCATACTGATGTGTAAACTTCAAGTATGTGCACACATTATTTACATACTCAACAAACTCTTCAAGTTCGAGTACAGAACCTCTCCACACCAGAAACAAGTCATCAATAAAACTTACCATTTTGACAATATTTTTACTATATCTAATATTTATAATATTTGTTAATTCCCAGCCATGCATAAACACATTTGCATAACTGGGAGCTAATTATGCCTCCATTGCAACACTATCCGTTTGAACATATATAACTTCATAAAAGGACAGATAATTATAACTAAGTACAATCTTTATCATTTCCATCAGCAAGCCAATTGTATTATTAGAAAACATTTTTATTCTTAAAAGCTCAGACCTCACTGTATCCATGCCTTCATCATTGGGGATCATAGTGTACAGCGACTTAACATCTAAAGTTACTAAAAGATCTGTTTCAACTATAGCTATTTCCTCAATTTTATTCAAAAAATCATAGCTGTCTTTAATATATGTAGAATTATTCACAACTATTTTTTATAGGTTCATAGGTTGATACTAGGCTATCTGCCCTAGGGCATTTATAAGCCTAGCCAGAGTGTGTTTGGCTTTCACCACACTTTTAGATTAGTTGACTGTGCCTCTGTATAGTAGGTCACAGAAGATAGCCCTTTTAAGGTTTGTTTACTGTGCCTCTGTCTAGTAGGGACACAGAAGAGATCCCAGGGGTAAACCTACGATCTCCTATCCACTCGTCAAGATTTCTCTTGAAGAGGGTCATTGAGGGGCTCTGCCTAACATGGATTGGGATTTTGTTCCAGAGTGAGGGGAGCCTCTGGGATATGAATCTGTCCCTCCAGCATGTCCTATTTATTTCTGTGCTGAGGTTTAAGTCCCTGGAGCGTGTAGCTCAAAGGGATTTGGATTTCCTGAGGTGGAGCATGTCCATTAATTCTGGTTTGGACATGGCTTTATACGTCAGGCACAGATCGCCTCTGAGTAGGTGGTAAGCAACTGAGTACAGCTGGAGTTTCTTTAGCCTAACTGCGTAGGGTATCTGTTTGAGTCCCTTGATCCTCTTGGTGAGGTACATTTGGGGTCTTTCCAGTTGCTGCAGGTGTTGGGTAGGGTACATCCCAAATGGGGCATTGTATTCAATTATGGGCCTGATGAGGGATGAGTAGAGGGGCACAATGACCTCTCTTAATCTAGATGTGAAGCCTTTCGTAATAAGGTGGGCTATATAGAAGGTCTTTCTAACCACTTTGGCAACGTGATTTTCAAAGGAGAGATTGCTATCTACTTGGGTCCCCAAATCCCTAATTACTTCTTCCATACTTAATGGATTACCACCTATGTGGTAATTTGTGGGCACTTTGTTTTTCCCAAAGGGGATGACTATGCACTTTTTGGCATTTAGCTTTAGGCCATGGCTCTGGCACCAGTTATCCATCTCTGTGAGACCCTTTTGGAGGATGCTTCTGTCAGCCGGTGAGTCGATTATGGCACCCAGTTTGCAGTCATCTGTGAACTTGGTCAGCCATAGTCCTCCCGTGTTAGCCTGTTACTCAGAGAAATATATACAGAACAAGAGAGGTCCCAGGACTGAGCCTTGTGGGATGCCACTTGTAACTGGTTTAGAGTCTGACATGGCACCTGCAATTCTGACCATGTGGGTTCTATCCCTGAGCCAGTATGCAACCCATCTTGTGACATAGGGGTTGATATTTAAGCTGGTGAGCTTATTTATGATGCCTGAGAGGGGTATTGTGTCGGAGGCTTTTGCGAAGTCCAGGTAGGCTGTGTGGACTACCTTCCCTTCATCTATGGCCTTGGTGACTGTTTCAAAGGAGTTGACCAGGTTCAAGAGGCAAGATCTGCCCTTAACAAAGCCGAATTGGGTAGGATCCAGTGTTTGGAGGTTCCCAATGTCTTTGTTTATGAGTTTCATGATGATACGCTCCATAGCTTTGCAGACCAGGCTAGTCAGGCTTATAGGGCGATAGTTTCCGGGGTCTGTTGTGGCACCACCTTTGTGGAGTGGGACCACTGTTGCTGTACGCCATTCCTTGGGTACATATCCTGTAGTAAGGCTGAGACTGAACAGTGACTTTATGTGAGGGTTCAGTTCTTCTTGGAGCTCGTGTAAGATGCAGCCCGGGACACCGTCCAGTCCCATTGATGCTCTGTTTTTTGCTTTGGAGAGGGCAGCTCTCACCTGTGCATCTGTGATGTCAGGGAGGCTACACTCTGTTGGGATAGACATTTGCTCTTTTGGGGGGAAGGGGGGGAGAAGTTTGCACTGAACCTGTCTGCCAGGATGTTGGCAATGTCTGTGAGTTTAGTGTATTTTTTGTCATTTTGCACTAACTCAGAGCATATCTGGGAGTCGCCACCCAGGTTCCTGACATAACTAAATAAGGCCTTGTGATTATCTTTAGTGTCTTGTGAAATTTTTCTTTCGAAGCTAGCCTTAGATAATTTTATGAGGGATTGTAGTTTCTTGCTAGTACTGATCAGAGATGCCTTCCCTTTTTGGGTTTTGCTCTATCATGTAGTAGCTTCCTCCTTCTGTTGTAAAGCTTATTTATGGCTGGGGTCCACCAGACAGGTCTCCTGCCTTTGGAGGAGTGAGTCTTGGTTTTATTTGGGATAGCATGATCCATGCATTCCTGTAGGTGTCCATAGAATGCGTTTGTAAAGGATTCTGTGGTTTGGGCCGTATTTTCCACTGGCCCGAGGGCTTTGAAGGATCCCACCTCAGTTTTGAGAAGTGTGAAGTTTACTTTTGAGAAGTTCTTCACTGTGGTTTCCTTGGATGGGGGTGGGGACAGGATATGGATGTCCAGTGAGATTAATTTATGGTCAGGTCTTACCAATGAGGGGTATACCTCTGGTATGGAACATAGAGTCCCCATGTTGGTGATGATCAGGTCCAATATGTTTTCCCTCTTGTGGGAGTGGTGACCAGTTGTTCCATAGCATTTGAGTTTATAAATTCTAGGAACCATTGGGTGAGGGTGTTGGGACTTGAGTAGTGCTCCCAGTCTATGTTTGGGTAGTTGAAGTCACCCAATATGATGGTGTTTGGAGAGACCTTCATATTGTCCAGTGTTCTCAGGAAAGCTGAGTGGGGTTCCTGAGTTTGGGAGGGTGGTCTGTAGCAGGCTACAAACTGAAAGGCAGTTTTGCCCACTGTTAGTTGCACATGGATGGTCTCCGATGCTTCGTGCAGTGCCACTAACCTGGAGGTGTGGGTATCTTTGATGAATATGGATACTCCCCCTCTTTTTGTGGCTCGGTCCGAGTTTTGGGGCTGAAAAGCATGGTATGAGGTATAATCTGGTAGTGCTGGGGTGCTCTCGGGAGCTTTGAACCAGGTTTCTGTTACTGCACAGATATCAATATTCTCCATACTGAGGAGAGCCTCGAGTGCATGCATCTTGAGGTTTAGACTTCTGACGTTGAGCAGCATTACCCTTAGTTTCTTTTTCCTTGTGTTGTCTATGGAGGTGGGTTTGTCTTTTGAGTCTTGCCTAAAAAGGCACTATGTGGGTGGCAAGAGCCTTAGCCAATATTTGAAAGCCCAGGGGTGACAGGTGCAATGTAAATGTTTATCTACAAATACAGAAAGACCTTCAATTTTGCTATTTGCACTACCCACTATAGGTCTTAGTGGGGGTTCATCTACGTTATTGTGGATCTTTGGTAATCCAAAGATCCTACTTAGTTTAGGGTTCATGTTTATTAATTTTTTTCTGGTTTTGTCATCTATTCTACCAGCTAAAAAACAATCTTCAATTCAAGACTCTATCATTGCATATCCTTTTTTCACTTCCTTTATTGTTATTTTCTTATAAAAATTACTATCTGATAATAATTCACTCATCTTTCTTTCATAAACATCCCTGTCAAGTACTACTAACCCCCCCTTTATTAACTTTTAAGAACAAAATGTCGTCTTCTTTCAGCAACTTATCAAAACATTCCTTTTTATTTTTAGACAAATTAAAATATCTGAAGTGGGGTTTATTGTCTAAAATTTCAATTATTTGGATTTCACAAATGTTCAAAAACATTTCCATTTCTTTCAATAAAGGTGGGCTGAACTACTCGGTTTGTAAAATTCACACTTACTTTCATCTTTTGTTCAAATACAACTTTAAAATTCAATAATCTAACATAATCTCTAAGTTTATTTATCATGCCTAATTTACTCAATCTTTGGGACGGGGCAAAATTCCATCCCTTACTTAGGACAATACAGTCTAAATCAGACAGAACATGTTTGCTCAAGTTAACAATTTTAAAATTAACAGTACCTATGTCCTCCAAGCCTGGTTAGACTTCTTCCAGCTCCTTTTCAGTTGACCCTTTTTGTGAACCTGTTTTTGAATGCTTTCTATTATTAAAAGGTTGATTTGTCCTTCCATCAGCTGTTACCTGGGCCCAGGTTCTATTTCGTTGTTTACTCTTTGTAGACTTCCACCACCTGATGGTTGTCGGCTTGCGACCTTACACCAGCCTGTACCACTGCTGTTACAGTCCCAGATATTGCTCCGCTAGTTGTTCATACTGGATTCCCACTTGCAACCTATTCTACCGACAATTTTGGTTCTTGAACGGGCTTACCATTTCTTTTAGATGAGTATTCATTAATCACCATTTTTCCATTAAGACGCTCGGATCTCCTCACTGTGGTGGTATCCACTGTTGCTGAAGTAATAACGTCTGCTTCAGTTACGTTTTGCTGCCACTCATTATGGAGTTTCAAGGCATAAGCAGTGGCCACTCCCCCTTCATACTCACTCCTATCATGCTCAAACTTCTTCAACTTTATTAAATTCTCTTGTATATTAAGCATTTTACTGTTGAAGTTCTCAGCAGAGTTCATATCTTTTAAAACAGAAAAACATTTACGAATATTTTCTGACAATTCAGCAACTTTGGTGTTATTAAAGTTAGTTAACACTTCTAAGTAGTGTAAACCAGCTTTTTGGTTGATTTTGAGCCATTTATCTACCAGTTGCTTAGGTAGATCTTCACCAGCAGGCAATGTATGAATTCTTAATCCTTTAGGGACTCTCTGTACTTGCAAACAGTTCTCAAAAAAACAAATTGTCCCACTGTAAATGTTTCATTTTAACCAAGTCCTTTTCTAGATTGGAAAACATTTCGGTATGACTTACTTTCATTGCCGCAGTGTTTTGCTGCTCATTTACACAGTTGAAAGGATTCTCAGGTAGAGCTAAACATCCCCTTAAAACTTCTTCACTCGATATACCACTGGGGATTTCATTAACTTTTCTCCCATTATTATGGTTAGTATTTCCATCTTGGTAAGTGATAAATGAACCCAAGGGTGTGTCATTCAATGTACACCCTGCTGTTAAAGCAGTAAAATTGATTCCTGTCATTGAATCCATCAAGATACAGCTGCAACTAAACTCCAAAATGGACACTCAAAAGCAGCTAGCAGCACAACAGTCAAAAGCAACAAAGAAACATGCAGTATCTTGTGGAAACCAAACACTTTACTCCACAGGGATAATAATAGACCTAAGCATTATAAACATAAAAGGTGCAAAATTAATTATAAATTTATAGTCTTGGAGGCTTTGGCAAATACTCAGAGCATAATAAATATAGAGGAAGAATTAAGATGTCTCGAATATTGCTGGCAAGTAAGATTGAATGCCTGCTTTCCCCAGGACTTAATAACAGAGAAGAATTTATAATGTATTTAAAGAGAAAAGGGTTGAAACATTAAGCGTTTTTTTTTATTTTCTGTTATTGTCTCATATATGACAATGTGATTTTTAAAAATGTTTTCTTATGTATTTGGTAGTTTGTTGAATTGTTTTTATTAATTTTAAAGGTGAAATTTTATTAGTTGAAACAAATGATGGATGATGTAATTGGTCATGTGATTGCTTGTGTGCCTTTTAAAAAGGAAATTAGTGCATAGAACCTCTGTCCGAAGAAGTCTCTATGTAATTGTTTATTGAGACGAAAGCACTCACTGGAGGTCTATTATTATCCTTGTGGAGTAAAGTGTTTGGTTTCCTCAAGATACTGCATTTTTCTTTGTTGCTTTGGACTGCTGTGGTACTAGCTGCTTTTGTGTATGCTTAAATAACACATTTGTGCTTCTTCCCTTTTTAATTTCATAAATGTGTACATATATATGGTCATGCAATTTGCGTTCCATTTTACCAATATAAAATCCCTGACAATCCTGGCATAATGCAGAATAAACTTCTACTTTACTTTCACAATTGTATTTACCATGCACATAAAACCTCTTTTTATTTATGCGGAACTCATTACCATTTACGATATATTTATACATATTGCATCTACTGCATTTCAACATATTACCTACAGTACTATATATAAGACTTTTCTTCTCAAAACATTTTTTTTTAAATTAAAGCCTTTTTTATAAAAAATAACTGGTGTATAGTTTCATAGTTTAGTACTAGGCTATCTGCCCTGGGGCATTTGTAAGCCTAGTCATAGTGATGTGGCTTTTGCCACCCCATGAAATGGTACAAAAATGTACAGAATACATTTAGAATACTGTGCCTCTGTCTAGTAGTGACACAATGAAGGTCCCCTTATATAATAGAATTAGTTTACTGTGCCCCTGTCTAGCAGTGACACAGATGTGACCCCTGGGGTAAACTTACGATCTCCCATCCACTCATCAAGATTTCTCTTGAAGAGTGTCAGTGAGGGGCTCTGCCTAATATGAACTGGGATCTTGTTCCAAAGCATGGGAAGCCTCTGGGTTATGAATCTATCCCTCTAGCATGTCCTATTCATACTTGTGCCAAGGTTTAAGTCTTTAGCTCTCGTGGTCCTGATGGATTTGGATTTTTTGAGGTGGAGCATGTCCATCAGATCCTGATTGGACATGGCCTTGTACGTCAGGCAGAGATCACCTCTGAGCAGGCGGTATGTTACTGAATAGAGCTGAAGTTTCTTTAGTCTGGCAGAATAAGACATATGTTGGAGACCCTTGATCCTCTTGGTGAGGTACTTTTGTGGTCTCTCCAGCTGTTGCAAATGCCGGGTGAGGTACATACCAAATGGGGCATTGTACTCAATCATGGGTCTGATGAGGGAGGAGTATAAGGGTACAATGACATCCTTGGATCTGGATGTGAATCCCTTCATGATGAGGTGTGCAAGGTAGAATGTTTTTCTAACCACTTTGGCAATGTGGGTGTCAAATGAGAGGTCGCTGTCGACTTGGGTCCCTAGGTCTCTGATTACTTTTTCCGTACTCAGTGGGTTGCTATCTATGTGGTAATTTGTGGGTACTTTGTTTTTCCCAAAGGGGATGACTATACATTTTTTGGCATTTAGTTTAAGGCCGTGACTCCGGCACCAGTTGTCCGTTTCTGTGAGGCCTTTTTGTAGGATGTATGTGTCCACTGGTGTATCGACTATGGCGCCTAGTTTGCAGTCATCTGCGAACTTTGTCAGCCACAACCCTCCCATGTTTGCTTTAACATCTGAGAAATAAATGCTGAACAAGAGGGGTCCCAGGACAGATCCCTGTGGGACACCACTTGTGACTGGCTTTGAGTCTGACATTGCTCCAGTGATTTTAACTTTATGGGTTCTGTCCTTTAGCCAATTTGCAACCCATCTAGTGACATAAGGGTTTACGTTTAAGCTGTTGAGCTTATCTATGATGCCTGAGTGGGGTATTGTGTCGAAGGCCTTAGCCAAGTCCAGGTAGGCTGTATGGACTGCTTTACCCTCATCAATGGCTCTAGTGACTGTTTCGAAAAAGTCAACCAGGTTCAAAAGGCAGGATCTGCCCTTTACAAAGCTGAACTGGGTGGGGTCAAGTGTCTGTAGGTCCCCTATGTCTCTGTTTATGAGTTCCATAATGATTCTTTCCATAGCTTTGCAGACCAGGCTCGTTAAGCTTATGGGGCGGTAGTTCCCAGGGTCTGTAGAGGTACCCCCTTTGTGGAGTGGGACCACTGTTGCTGTACGCCAGTGTTCAGGTACATATCCTGTAGTAAGGCTAAGGTTAAATAGCATTTTTATGTGTGGGTTTAGCTCCTCTTGGAGTTCACGTAGCACAAAACCCGGGATACCGTCAGGTCCCATTGATGCTGTGTTTTTAGCTTTGTTGAGGGCGGTTCTCACTTGGACATCTGAGATGACAGGGAGATTACATTCAGCTGGGATAAGTATTTCTTCTTTTGGGGGTGAGGGAGGGGAGAAATTTGCACTGAACCTGTCAGCCAGAATGTTTGCAATATCTGTGGGTTCAGTATATTTTTTGTTGTTGTGAACTAACTCTGAGCATATCTGAGGGTTTCCGCCCAGGTTTCTAACATAGCTGAAGAAGTCTTTGTGGTTGTCTTTAGTGTCCTTAGCAATTTTTCTCTCAAAGTCTTTTATATAAATTCATATCCTCCTGTAGAAGCACCCAATTTGTGTTTAAAATGTATTTAACAATACCATTATCCAAACTACAAGTAGAAATAAAAGCATTAGTGTACATGGAGTTTGTGTTTACCATAGAAGCTTTGATAGGGTTATCATTATTGCCTGCAATCAAATCACTCTGGGATATGTTTAATAATGGGACAAATAGCCATCTTCCCTTTTTAATGTTACCTCCTCTATAATATTATCTATTAGATATTTAGGATACCCTTGCTTAAGGAACATGTTACCCAATGTCTCGTACTCTTCATAAAAATGAATATCCAATGTAGTCATATGCACAGCCCTAACCAACTGGTCTTTTATGACTGGCTTCTTTTGATAAAATGGGTGACAGCTAGAATAATGTAACATTGTATTTGAATAAATAGGTTTTCGATAGATTCATGAAAAGTATCCCTCACCTACTTCATCCTTCTCTAAAAACACATCCAAGTTTGCCCCATCACTCCTTGAAGTATTGGATTCAATTTATACTCATTTTCACTTCCACAACCCAAACTAACTGGGAGAAAGTATCTCACATTTACCAATTATTAATCAATCAATTTTGCAGATATTTTATAATCAGTACTGAGCAGGATATTTGAGCTGCAATTCAATGGGTCAGCTGTACTCTTTTTTTTTTTTTTTTTTAAATAATAAGTTATCAAAATAACCAGCACTGTCATTGCCAACAAATCCTTATAAACTGTATAAGAAGCCAGTGAAATGAGGTTAGGATCGGAAATCATTTTCAGTGGCATTTCAACTATATCCTACAAAATGTGCTACACTGCAGGGTTAAAGTTCTTTTCAGTTATTTCTTTTCTTATACTTTGATAGACAAAACATCCTAATATATGTGCTAGATGCTAAACTATTATACTGATAAAGTTCTTTATAAATATTAACAATTTGTTTTATTTCTTCTGTATTCTTCTTCATTATTTCTTGATTATATTTCATGTGTAAATCTTGGTAATTTCTCATCCATCTTCTTTTATTTTGTTGCTTCAAGAACTTTGTATATCCATCTACCAGAATGTTTCTAGTTTCTTAAACTGTAAGCCAGATATAGAACCTGATGTTTTTATTTTTTTATTTAACACTGACCCTAAAAAGGCCACATTTCCTCATTTTTCTCTTCCAGTTTTTTCTCCACCTCCCATGTCTGCCTTTCTTCATTCTGCAATCCACTGCATTTTCTGATATATAGTTAAGTAAAATGCTTCTCATTTGGAATAAAAAAGAAAACTGTTTTTTAATTAACCTCTCAATAGTGGGACCCTAGTTAAAGGTGAGTTGCCCAACCAGCATAAATATTTAGTTTAAAGAATTTTAGCACTCTTTTCAAGTGTTCTGGTTTTATTTTACATGTATTGGAAATGCAGTATTATTTATAGGTTCACAGTAGAATACTATGCTAACTGTCCTGAAGAGCCATTTTAAGCCTAGCCAATAACCTTGGATCAGAAACAAACCCTGTAATTTGTGCCTATGAGGAGAAGACCTTAAGCAATTTAGCATTATGCTAAACCCTCCTCATTATACTATGGTAACTGGTGTGTGTGTGTGTGTGTGTGTGTGTGTGTGTGTGTGTGTGTGTGTGTGTGTGTGTGTGTGTGTGTGTATTTTGGTGGAATTATTTATTTATTTAATAGGTAAAACTGTTGAGACAGAGCTTCTGTTGGTATTCTGAAACCTATGTTTGTGTAACCTTGTCCCCTACCTCTCCATCAGGAAGTTAGGTGTAAATAGTGCTAGAGTAGAGGTGAAAATATTGCACTGTGGCTGGCTTTTTTTCAGAGACCTGGTATTATTTTTTTCTGCTCTTCAACTGTGACAAGATAAAAACAGTGTAAATGCATCCACATTAAGTTTTGTAATCTAATCACTATTGCACTGGATGTTTTACTATTTTACACAGCATTACATTTCAAATAGTTACCATTAAGTTTGTGCAATGATGAAATGGGCTGTATCTCTATGCTGTACTACCAATAGTCTCATTCTTGATGGATTTCAGTTTAAAATGGCATGATCTGAGTGTTGTGTTGAAATAGTTTCTCATTTATGTATTATTTTCGGGTGTCTAAGTCGAGATATGATGTTGGTTGTGCTGTACATACCTGTCAGCTGTCCAGAATATTGCAGAGTTGAGTGGTTTAAAAAGTACACACACACACACACACACACACACACACACACACACACACACACACACACAGAACTTTAATGCAATACCACTGCATATTTCATATGTAACTCCCATATATATATATATATATATATATATATATATATATATATATATATATATATATATATATATATCTATATCACAAGCTACCTCCAGGATCTAATCCCAGCACTATCATCATTCCACCCTCTCTCTATCACCCTCCACATAGTTTTCAGTAAAAAGCCTTTGTTCCCTTGTGAACTGCATTGTATACCCATCCTACAGTTTCATATTACATTTTCTTCATAAATGAATAAATAAACCCGTTCACTTTACATATAGAAGAATTTAAATAATGCATTAAACTTTACTCCCTTGTCTAAGAGTGTGTGTGTGTGTGTGTGTGTGTGTGTGTGTGTGTGTGTGTGTGTGTGTGTGTGTGTGTGTGTGTGTATGCGTGCATGTGTGTAAACAGGTGTCTGCATGTATGTGTAACAATATGCGAGACCAGGGTCTATATTGGATCGCCGAATGCTTACAAAAGTGAACGGTGATTAATCGACCCTATGTAAGTGAAAGCTTACAATGTTGAAATGTCAGAACAGCGATTTTTTTCCAAGGGGGAAAAAAATCGCTGTTCCAACAAAAAAAAAAACAATTTCAAACATTGCATTAAGTGTGGGGGGGCTTCGACCTCCACACCCCCCCTACTTAAATATACCAACTCCGAGACTGCACTACAGGGCCGAAAACGGCAAAGTACCAAAGCAGCCAAGCGAATTCTTTCCCAGGGAAAGAATTCACTTAACAGCTGCTTCGATATTTTGCGTTTTCAGCCTTTTATGTTCGACCAAGATACATTTGAAAGAATGCGTCTTCGGTCTTGTAATATAGACCCGTGAGACACAGCTTCTATCAGTACTAATACAGTACTCATGCCTAATTTCATATTCCTATCTAATTTTGTAACAGATCCATAGAATTCACTAACTTCCTCAGTGCATCACTGTGAACTAACAGTGATAACAGTAAGCATGACCTTAAAACAAAAATAATGCAGTCAGTTCATAATATATATATATATATATATATATATATATATATATATATATATATATATGGGTCTACAACAGAATGTCGACTGATCAGAATGCCGACTCTCATATGGCCGACACCATATGATCGACATTCCGAAAGACCGACATCCTGAAATAGCACCATTTACCTACCTGTAAACACAGTAAAACTGTGTTACGCAAGGGAGGCCAGCCCATCTGCACCCCCCACACTCCCTGCTACTTAAATATTGTCACTCCTAGATTGCACTACAGTGCAGGAAAGAGGAATTTCCCAGTCCCGCACTATAGCGGGATCTCCGCTATCATTTGTTGGCCTTCCAAACGTTCGGTCATATGGTGTCGGCCATATGAATTTCAAGCATTTGAAAGTTCGAACAAATGAAGGGCTCCCATATATTATTCATAATATATATATATATATATATATATATATATATATATATATATATATATATATATTATAATGTATAATTTCAGTCATCAGCAAATGAAATTCATTATATCCCAGTAGAACCCATTATTTTCATGATTTCCCAAACACCTTTCACAATGATATGGAGGAGGCCACACAGCCTCATCAACAACAACAGTGTTGTCATCTGAACTTCCTGCTGAACTCAAATATGGGTCATTCTGGTAAGGATTTATAACACCAACATCAGAAGTTAAACCAACAACTTGGATATCAATCCTCAATATCATTAAAAAAAAAAACAGTCCTTAGAATTGCTTTCATGCACTGAACTTCAGCCTTAATGAAATCCCTTACATGATATCAAAGGTCAGAGAACATTGTATAAAAAATTATATGGAGGGAGTGCATTTAATAATAAAAAAAAAAAAACTGAAAACAGAAAAATTATTGAAAATCATGAGACGATTATGGTGAAAACACAAAAGGAGGCATTATAACATTAAAACTTTTTATTTTTTTTAATGTATTTATGTAACTGTACATAGTATTACTGCACTTTCTTACTCAAATACATTATATTTTCTGCTTTATTACTGTACACTCTATATATTGTACACTTCTGTAACTTCTCATCATACTATGCCATGATATACTATTGTTTGCTCAGTTAATTTGTACTCATCGCTGACTTTTGTATTTTTATCATGTATGTGGAGCTTTTGTATTTTGTATTTTTTTTTTATGATTGTCATATATGTGGAGCTTTTCTCTGCTGAAAATGGGCACCTGATTGCCCAGTCAGACCAACACAGTAATCAAATATAAAACAAAATAAATAAAACAAACATAAAGGCAAAAATAGTGATAATTGTCACAGGATATGAATAATTAAATGTTTTTGCTTCTCTAATTTCAGCAAGCTGAATTAGTCTATATAAAAATCCTAGACTTACAAACGAATATGTTTCTGTCAATATGAATGTATTCTCTCATCTTCATTAGTCATAATATTCAACATCACCATGTGTAACGAGCATACTTACACAGCTGCATTCAGCTTCACAGTTCTTATAATTTCTTCTAGCTATATCTTTATATAGATCTGTTATAACATTAAAGTCAACAGCTATCAAGGTGGGTATAAGCTTTGCATCTTAATTTTATCTTTCAACTGTTCCAAAAAGCACTTATTAGAAAGGCAGTATGTTGCAGTTAGCATACTTTCTTTTCCTTCTAACTTAAAACAACTAGAAGAATGTCTTTATGTAGTATTACTGAAGAATATTTTGTTTTGATGTTGAAAACCCTTTTCATTTTGCATAATTGGTAAATTTTCAAAAGGAAAATTATAGAGAATTATAGGTCCACATGTTCACATTCCTGAAGCATACTAAGCATATTGAAATCTCTTTTATTTGTTTAAACTCTGAACCATTTATATGCCATTCTTGCAAAAATGCAATGTGAATTCTAAGTTTCTCATTATAAGTTAAAACCAAGTCTACTTTTCTCAGTAAAACATTCCCATTTAAAGGAAAAAGATTCAATTCAGACATTTTATTTCATGTTTACTAATCTTAACAGCCATTCTGTTCACCTATCCCATGAAATCACATTATATAAAGTATACCAAAGTTCATTGTTACATAAGAGTAAGGTTGAAATATGCCCCCAAATTGCTTATATTAAAGTCTGTCTGAAATACTTCTCAGGTGTGGTTGCTTCATACCTTTTTATGTTTTTCATAAGTTAAGAGTTTATCAAAAATTCACTTTTAGTTTTGCAGGAAATATAAAACAGACCTTATATTTTTAACTAAAGTCTTTTCTTCTGTTTATAAAATGTATTTGTGCTTTTCAGTACATCACCTGAATAGTCATTATAAAGTCTTTCTCATTCAATTGTAATTCCTTCTGTTAAAAAAAATCTATATAATGCATTCTTTATCTTGGTAGTTCATAAACTTAACTAAAATAGATGATTCTGTATGACTAACCTTATATGCCCTACATATCTTAAAGAATTCATCAACAAGAATTTCTAGAAATACTAATAAAGGAACTATTTCTGTCAAAGGTTGCCTTGGGTCATGACCCTTGGGAAGTTCATTCATTCTAATGCTCTTTTCCAAGTCCTTTTAATTCTAGTCTGACATTCTACTTTTTATTTCTCACCATTTTTTAGTTGTTTTTATCCTATGCTATATGAAATATTAATGAATGACTGTTGTACATGATGGCCTCTTATTTTGTTGTTGCATAATTTTCTGTTCCACTACAAGATTTGGTACCTTAAGGAATGTTTCTTTCACCTGTTATATTCTTTTTAATAGCAAATCATCTTTTCCTTTCTTGAAATTGCCTTCCCCAGATGGCGAACCAATGATTCCTTATTTTGTCTACTATCCACTAAGTTTAAAGAAAAGCAAATAAATATTTTCAACTAAATCGCTCTCAAGTTCAGCAGTAACTATATCAAGGCTGTAATTGAGCAGGGTAGATTTAACAATCTATGGCTGTCCATTCAGTATTCAATCCACTGACCACTACTTATGACTTTGTAAGTTTTGAAACTGATTCAGTCTTCTGTCAACGTTTCCTGTTTTTCAAGATTCACAATATGCTACCATCCAAATCCAAACCACATTTTCTGTATACCCCATTCCACAATCTGTCATTTTACTTAGATAAAATTATTTCTTTCCCTAAAATGATCCTCTTTACCATAGCTTAGGGGCAGATACCAACTTTCGAATCTGACTGCATTTCTTTTATATCTGTGATGCAACCTGAATTTGTTTTCTGTTCAATAACTTTTATGGCTTCCTTTTTTTTTTTGTTTCAAAATAAATATATTACAAATACCACTTAAGGTCTCTGTGATTATGCAAGCTTATTAAGGTCATCTATATTCAATCAGCTTTATAATTATGCTTGTAAAAGCAGGTACATTATAAACAAAACATACAATAGTAAAATATTGTAGTGCTAGCAAATAAAAACCTCATCAGTGCTCAAACCCAATGAAGATAGAGGTTAAAAGCACTGGCACACAAGGCTTGCTAAATAAGTTAAAATTTTAGCTTGAAAGGTAACATATAAGGATGGGCAGGCAAGAAAGAAAATGCAGTCTTTGAACAAAAGCAGAACTATACAAGTTTCAGTGACATCATCAAAAGGGCAGTTTTGCAGTGGAGGTTGTGCAAGACCTTCTTCACTCATCCACACATATAAGGCAACCATCATCTTCTGTTACTCTTCCAGTCTTACCATAGATTTATAGATTCATAGATTATTACTAGGCTAATGACCCTGGGGGTCTTTTTAAGCTTAGCTAAGTTTTCCCAAAAGAATAAATATGTCCTGTATCCAAACAGGACCTTGAGGGCCAGGCATTTACAAACTACTTCTTTCCATAAGGACATGGGTGCCAGGCCAAGTGTACATTTCCTATTCCTCATTCACTGGTCTAGATTGTGCTTACACTGGGTAATAGATGAACTAAGCTTCATATAGATGGGAAATCTGTTCCATAGGATGGGCAGTCTCAAGGACATGTATCTGTCTCTCCAGCATATTCTGTTTAAGTCATAGACAAAATTCAGGTCCCTAAACCTTGTATTTCTGTCACTTTTTGACCTAAAAATATGCAGGAGATTCATAAGTGTGGGGTTTGTGGATGCTTTGTAAGCCAGGCAGAGATCACCCCTCAGCAATGTATAGGAGACTGAGTAGAGAGAAAGGGTTTTAAGGTGCTCTGCACAAGGCAGGTTTGTTATCCCTTGTAGTCTTTCTGTAGGGAACCTCTGATGTTGCTTTAGTTGCTGCATATGCCTGGTCATATAGATACCGAAGGGAGTATTGTACTCTATGTTTGGTCTGATAAGAGTGGAGTACAGTGGTATTATGACATCTGTGGACCTAGATGCCACGCCCTTACTTATATGATGTATAAAACAAAAATATTTCCTCATCACTGTGGCCACAAATGTGGTAGAAGGTAAGGCTATTGTCTATGTGTGTACCAAGACCCCTGACCCCTGGATCGACTCTTAGGGGCATATTATCAACATGGTACTTACCTGGAATGGTTGACTTCCCAAAGAGTACAATTATGTATTTCTTAGCAATGAGTTTAAGATCATGGCTTTGACACCATTTGTTAATCAGAGATAGGCCTTCTTGAAGATTGCTAGTGTCTGCAGAGGAATTGATGATAACCCCCAGCTTGCAGTCATCTGCAACCTTATTCAGCCATAAACATTCAGAACTTGCTTACATTTCAGAGAAATAGATGGCAAAAAGGAGCAGGCCCAGTACTGAACCCTGGGGGTCTCTGGTAGTGGCTTCTTGGTGGAGGTGGCCTCACCTATTTTGACCTTCTGGGTCCTATCAGTGACCCAGTTGTCTATCCAGCAAGTGATAAAGGGTTTATACCTAAATGAGTGAGTTTGTCTATAATACCTGAGTGGGGTATTGCATCAAAAGCCTTGGCGATGTTGAGGTAAGCTGTATGCACAGTCTTGCCTTCAACCAAAGCATTGGTGACCCTGCCAATAACGTCTGCCAGTTTTAATAGCATGACCTTCCTTTAACAAAGCCAAACTGTGATGGGTCTAGTGTTTTCAGGTTAGCTATGTCCTCATTTATCGTGCCCATGATGATTCTTTCCATGGTTGGTAAGACTTATGAATCTTACATGAATCAGTGGTTGGACCTCCTTTGTGCTGAGAATGACTGTAGCCATTCCTTGGCACAAAACCTGACTGTAGATTCCAGTCGAAAAGTGATTCAAGTGTCCCAGAGACGTCATGTTTCATGATATTTGTTAAGCATTCCAGGATGGTATTGGGGTCTATGGACGCAGTATTTTTGGCCTTGAAAATTACATTGATGACCTGCTCCCTAGTAATAGTTGGGAGGATTTTTTGTATGTGGTATTTCCTTTGGATTATCTGGGAGAGTAGTGGGGAGAGAAATTTGAGCTGATCCTGTCAGTCAAAAGTTTGGCAATGGCTGCTGGTTTAGTGTGGGTGATGCCATTTACAGTAAGTTCTGAGCATTGTTGCATATTTCCCCTGAGGTTACAGATATAGCTGTAGAAAGCTGTGTGGTTGTCCTTTGCCTGAGAAGCTATTTTTTCTTCAAATTTAGGCTTTAAAGTATTAATTAACCATCTTAGCTGCCTGTTTAGATTGGTCAGGGGGCTTTTCGTATGTATGACTTTGTTCTTCCAATGCTTGGCCAAGTTTATTTTTTCTTTTTTTGTATAACCAGTTAATACTGTGATTCCACCAGGGTGGCCTGTCTTTTGAGTTTGTCTTAGTCTTAATATGAGTGGGCACAGTTTGCTCTATACAGCTATCAATATGTCTGTACAGAGACTTTGTAAATAGCTCAGCATATGCTATAGTGTTCACTGGGTTTGGGCATGCTTGGAATTTAGCCAAGGTGTCACTTAGAGAGAGGTTACCCTTGGAATTGTTCTTAAACTTTTTTTGGTTTACTATTGAAATGTCGAACGGCACTACAATGACTGTACTATAGTCGAACACGGAAGTTCGAAAATAGTAATGTCGACGACAAAAAAACAATCTAGGACTGTGTTTTAACATGGGTCGAGGTAGGGGAGATGTTTGTAGTTCTGAATAATACTGAACACCTACCTCGACCCATGTTAAAACCATTCCTAGATTGATTTTTTGATGTCGACATTACTTTTTTCGAACTTCTGTGTTCGACTATAGTACAGTTGATGTAGTGCCATTCGACACTTCAATAGTAAACCACGTTTTATGTTTCACTGGATCCCCAAATTTAATTTTTATTTCAAGCAATACTGCCTTATGATCAGATCTGATGAAAAAAAACATTACATTGGGTGAGGAACATCAGCCCCCCTTGTGTGTGAGCACAAGGTCAAGGATGTTTGTAACCTGTTATGAGACTGGACCAACTGTTCCTGGATGTTGGTATTAACAAAGTTTAGGAATCACTGGGCTTGTGCATTAGAAGTGGTGTAGGATTCCCAACCTATATAGGGATAGTTAAGATCCCCATGAATATCATATTGGGTTGATTGGTGAGGACCCCAGTACATTGAGATAGGTTGTATGGGTTTCTTGGGACATGGACAGGGACCTATAGGTTGCAAAACTTACAACAGCAATCCGGCTCAGAAGGGTGTAGGACATCCTCTCCTGCCACAAGATTGTCAATCACAAAACTCCCTAATATAAAATAACTGGTTTGGAGTCCAAGTGCTTAAACAGGAACAAAGGCACTTAGAATAACAGGCAAAATAAGCCTTCACCAACAACTTCCATCTTAGAAGAGTGAAAGCTATCCTCTCCATACACTAAAGTGTAGCCCACAAACCCTCCTAATGTAAAATAACTGGTTTGGAGCCTAGGTGCTTAAACCAGAACTAAGACACTTTTAGAATAACAGACACAATAAGCCTTTGCCAGCAATTCTCAGCTCAGAAGGATGTAAACTGCCTCTCTTCTTGGCACATGGAGGGGGACCTAAGGTTTGCAAAGATATGGTACAAGACCCTTTTTATGGTGAGTAGCACATGTATGAGTTCCAGAGGGTCATACACTTTAACTAGTCTGGATGTGAGGTTGGTTTTAATATAGATTGAGACTCCTCCACCTTTAGTTCACTCCTGTGCAGCAGCTGGTCTAACTGACTTTAAATCAGGTCTCTGTTACTAGAAAGCTGTCTACACTTTCCAGGGAGAGGAAGGCTTGCAGGTAGTGGAGTTTCTTGTTAAGACTTCTAACATTGAGCAGTATCACCTTAAGATATTCCTTCATAGGTTCAGTTAAGTTGGGAGGTTTATCAATTTGGTATTGCCTAAAAAAGGGACTATCAAGGTGGAAAAGATCTTTGCCAACATCCAAAAGCCTAGGGGGGGATAAGTGCAGACCATCCCTGGCAAAGCAGCGTGCCTATCAACCATGTCATTCCAGGTCATCAGATATTTTATTCCCTTGGACTGACACCAGAAGCTAAGCCAATTGTTAAAATCAATCATTTTCTTTCAGTAATGTGGCACCATCCTTGGAGATGGTAGTATGCTGCTCAGTGCTAGACCCATACCTGCCTGAGACACATAATCAGCAAGCTTGATCATGTTTCACTTCATATAGTCAAGGAAGGTACATCTTAGGTCAATAATACCCATGTGGACTATGACAGAGTCATACCAGTATCTGTGGTAGTCCCGGAAAGGCAGCCAACCGTCACTCTCTCTTTACTCAGTCTGGTTAAGGTGACAGTGATTTGCCTCACAATAGAATCAGCAGTTACCAGGAAATTTGGCTGTGCACTGGTTTGCCTTAAGGGCTTAGCAGTAGATGCATTGGATACAGTGTTACTATGTGTACCTGTGGGTGGAGTTTTAATTGACTATTTATGTGATGACTGAGGACCTTTTTTTATCGTGTTGTGCAGGAAGTCTTAGTATTTAAGTAAGGCTACCTGTAAGTGCCTCAGCATAAGTAGTTTTATCTGTAAGGTCTTTATACTGTGCAGCAGGCCTGGTGCAAGTGTCATTGACAACCTCTAAAGAATTATTTTTGTTTGTATGAGAGAATTTTGCCTCCAGCATTAAAGTGTATTTACACCTCTTACATACCTTATCTGTTTTGTGAAGAATAAGTGGGTTGTCAGTACACATGAATCAATTGCTACATTGCCTCAGAATACCCATCTCAACCAGACTGGCCTAAGAAAAAAAATTGGAAAGTGCATGTCCATTACTTCTGATCTACTAGGGAGGAGTGGGGAAACTTAAAAAATGAACAGGTTAATAAGAGAAGGATCATGATGAGCAATGCTCAGCTATGTGCAAACCAGATGTTTTAGTATCTGTCTAGGCAGTAAGGGTATTTTAAGGGAAACTTACACTGTGAGAGATCAGGGTCTACACAGATTTCAAGGGGAAATTATGCTGCAAGATATTGGTGACTATACAGATCACTGCTAGGTGTCTATGCATGGAAAGCAGAAGTTCTAAATAAGTACTGTAAAAAAATGTAAAAATATTGCAGATATTCAACAAAGAAACACTAAGTTAATGAAGCTGTATCAAAAAGAATGTGAAAAACAATTGCGAAAATAGTGACTATGGTAATGCAAGTCTTACAGCAGAGGAGATTTGATTAGAAAACAAACAAGGCCCTGTGGCCAATCAGAAACAGCACTCTTCCTTCCTTTACACAATCCTGGACCAGAAGATAAGTCAGGTCCCTTTTACACTCACTAAAGTGGAACCCTGGCAGTTCTAACTAAAGATTGTGAAAAGGTCAAAAAGTGCAGATATTTAAAACAGAAACATTCAATTAATGCAGCTGTGACAAAAACAATGCAAGAAACAAGTACCAAACAGTGGATATGGTAATGTACATCTTAGCTTTTGTACAGTGTGATGTCCCCACTCTAGGCCACTAATCAAGGATCCTGAATCCTCACCACTGACACTGGAGAGGGACATTAATTTGGAATACAAATAGATACACTCAGTATTTCCAGATGCATACCTCTCTGCATCAAGCACAATTTTCCTTAAGAGCACACAGGGAACACAGTCAGCCCAGGGTCTGGATTTTTCTATATCTGTCTCCCTCCAGGTCCCTGATAAGACTCCCCACTGGCACAGCTGTAGGGTTAGGTCATCAGCCAAGTGTCCAAGCCAAGTCCTCCAGCACCTTCTCTGTGAAACCAGTGCTTCATGTTCCTGCTCAAAGTAGCTGATACACACTCTTTGAGGTTTAATTTTCACACACACACACACATACACACACACACACACACACACACACACACACACACACACACACACACACTCTGGAAAGGCCGGCACAGATTTACTAGCTATGCCATCTTCTGTCCGGACTATATGGTAGTTTCATTGCCACCAGTCAGTTACTATAAGGCTCTTAGAAGAGTATCCAATTATACTGAGTGAAGTTAATATTAATACAAATGATAATGTTGACTAAACAGCCAGGCTTTCAAGAGTGGCTGGAGTAATCACCAAATAAGTATGTGCAAATACCCTCAAAACTTAAATATTTTCTAAAAAGGACCAGCCACAATGAAAAGTTTAAATATATTTAGCAATAAATAATAAAAGATCATGAAAATACTAAATATTTATTTACAGTAAACACCAGAGTTTTAGTCACAGGAAATGTTAAAAATAACACTGATGGAAAGTTTCACACAGTTATAGAAAAACAGTATTATCTAATCTCACTATCTGTTCCCAATTGACTAAAAGAATTACTTTTAATACTTACTGAATAGAGCAAGGCAAGATAATGTGAGTGAGTGGTCCTTGTCAGATCCAAAACAAAATCCAGAATGTTGAGAGAAATCTCCTACTAATATCTAAATATAATTTCTGGCTTACATAATGATATCACACACATCTGGTCATCTGACTCTATTTCCCACACTATCCCCCATCACTAGAAACTGACAGGATTTTAGCAGCTATGTGTTACTATACACACAGATAGACCATTACTCAGATACACTGTGTCTCTGGCTCCATTTAAAACTTTAGGATAACATCTTTATGGCTTAACCCATAAAGTTAATCCGAGGGGAGGTGATGTGAAAATGTGTTATTAAACAGAGAATTGACATGGCAACTTAGGTTAAAGTCTAATATATATCCCGGTTTAAATGAGTACATTTCTATTAAGCCTGTGTTAATGTCTAGAGCTTCACAAGTTTAATAGTTCCACCATTAATTTATTGTGAAATTTTATATGGTTTATTAAGATGGTTTTGATAGTGTGTGATATAACATTTTTATGGTTTTATGAATGTTTCTCGGTGTTTTGAAAGTGATTTTACACATTAACTTTATAATAGTAATTTATTGTTACTTTGTCTTTAAATTTTAATTGGATGTAATTAATTGCGATATAAATAGGATGAAATGTAATATGGGGGCATCTGATGAAGTCTTGTACTCAAGACAAAAGCGCTTATCCTGCCTGTTCTTTGAGAAGTTATTAAAGAAGCTTGTTGCTTACTGAGGTGTCTGGACTCTCGCTCCTTTCTTGTGGTTGAGTTTTTTACAATTACTATTCATCGTTTTAACCCATAAAGTAATTTAATTTCAGATATATTTTGAAGTTTAAGATTAACCTCTTCCCTTCTGTTGAAACATATACATTTAACTTAGTTACAATAATGCATGTACATTTCTTTTCTTTCCAGCAGGGCACACTGTTGATACATTTTAATACAAGCAACTTTACAAATGCATTTTTCAACACAAGCATCTGTACAAATCAGTTTGATATACAAATGACATATGATTTTGTTACAAAATTCCAGCTATCTGTGCGAGCATATGTTACGCATCCACTGCCCTACTTCTCCTGGCATGGCTGGCAGTACATCCTATCATCACATAGAGTTTAGCAGAAACCGGCAACACTCTTCTCAAGTAGCAGTTACCAAATATTGCCAAGCACCCTAGCACAGAGATTCAAATTTTTAAACAAGGAGCCCACTTACCAATCAAATAAAGGCACAATAAGACTTACAACAGCAATTCCAGGCTCAGAAGGATGGAGGCTACCCTCTCCTCACACAAGATGGTACACCACAAACTGTCTTAATGTAGAATAACTAGTCTGGAGCTCAAGTGGTTAAATCAGAACTAAGGCACTTTTAGAATAACAGACACAATAAACCTTCACCAGAAAATCCCATCTCAGAAGGGTGTAAACTACCTGTCCTGCCACAAGAATTTAGAACTCAAAACTTTCTTATGTAGGATAACTAGTTTGGAGCTTAGGTGCTTACATCAGAACTAAGAGGCTTAGTTTCAATGTAATCAGGTTACTAACAAGCAGTAATAAATGCAGCAGATTAAATGCAACTGAACACTTTAAGAATGTGCAGCAAAAAGCTAAATGAAGTAGTAAGAAGCACAAATACAGTAAATCAGCTGAATAAAGTACATTTTTTATATGTGGGAAGTTAGGAAACAGAAGATATTTCAGGTTTAAGAGACTAAGGGGAGGGCCTTCCCTGCTGATCTCTTAGTGCTCTGTAGAATGAACGGATGAGAGCAGACTAGCAGGAGTGTCCAAAATCAGATTTATTGTAGGAGGCAGGCAATTTAAAAATGACCAAGATTAAAAGCACAACAGCAGTAGGGCAGGTGGCTAGGAAAAATCATATGCAGAGATAAGCAATAATCAGACAGAGAACAGGAAGTCAAAGAAGCACTACAGCTAAATGAAGATGCCAGTAAATATTTGTATTTAAATGAGGAACACTATTTCTCAGCTCCTCCCACAAATTAGCTGGATGCAATTCACTGTCTGTAAAATAATTGTTTTTTTAACTAACCCTAGCCAAGACCTCTTAAAACTCCAAAAAGAAAAAAAAACTAAAAGAAAACAAAATACAATATAAGAAAATATAAAAAATAGAACCATCCAAACATTAAATGAATAATTCCAATCCAAAATCAAATGCAAACAGAGATCAGCAATGGTCAGGCAGAGAACAAGTCAAACAAGCACTACAGCTAAGTAAAGATGCCACTAAATATTTGTAGTTAAATGAGAAATTATATTTCTCAGCACCTCACACTAATTAGCTGGATGTTATTCACTGTCCGCAAAATAATTATTTTCTAACTGATCTTAACCAAGACCTCTTAAAACTTCACAAAAGAACAAAAAAAAAACTTCAAACAAAACAAAAATGCAGCATAAGGAAAAAAATAACAGAAGTAACAAAAACTAACTCCAATCTAAAATGCAGACAGAGATCAGGAATAGTCAGGCAGATAACAAGTAAACAAGCACTACCTTGTTATCCTTCATTAAATTAATCTCCTTCTCTGACTGTGTAAACCTGTTTCATACTGAATTGCTTCAGTTTTGGAGATCTGTGAGAATGGCAAATGTCAGAAAGGGAGTAAATACAATTAGGGATTTGCTGTTCTTGCCTGAGAACATGGAACTGAAGCTTATTATTAGACAAAAAAGATTATTATTCTTTATTCTTTTCTGAAGTGTCTTTTTAACCCGGAAGTATACAGTGCATCATTAGAAGATGACATAGTGCACTGTAATTAAATATTCACTCTGCCTGTGATGTGTTCTTATGTATCTTACATTGTCAAGACATTTAAAATATTTTATTTTTTAAGTCTTGGCACTCATTTGTAACTTTTCTGCATTTTTGGTCAAACATTTTTTTTATCAAATATTAGTGTTATTAACCACACTTATTGGAAACATTCACAATCAGTTCATTTGTTGTACTGCACTATTACTCTACATCAATTTTATGAATATCTTATTTTAATCTGATTTATTCCTTAACCAGTAGATTTAAAATACTTCTTACATATTGCAAACTGATTGCTTTGTTCATTTGCTTCTATACTACTTATTATAAATATTGGTTTATTCCAGTAGTACTTACTTGAAATTCTCAACACCTATTAGATGTTTTTGGTGTCAGTACAAGCATCTCCATTGCCAGCCAAACTTTCTGCAGTGTATTAGCAATCTTCAATGTTAAATGAGTAATTATTTATTTGCATTTGTATTAGACAGATAGGTTCACATTTGGATCACCACCATTTAAAACCATAAACTGTGTGGTGGAAATAGTCTGCAAGAATTGGTTACTCATAATTTTTTATACCAAATAATATACTGTGAACCCAGCTGTATTCTTAGATGATACAACTTCAAAATACCATGTATGCTTAAAATGTCATGGGTAGCTCATTCTTTTCAGAGGTTTGAAGGTTAGCTAATGAATTAAATATAAAATGTACACAGTAGGCTCAACAAGCAGAATGCGCCACAAAGAAAGAAAGAAAGATAGAAAGAAAATTAATTCCCTTAACAGCCACTATAGTGACTAAACAAAAGTTTTTATTAGGTGATGATTGTAAACTTTTACTCTGTCATGGGGCTTTCTCAGAAAATTCTACATTTATATACACATATTAATAAATATCAATTAATGATACAAAGAAAAAAGGTTATGTGATAACTGTCCATATTGAACTGTAAGGTACACTGCCATTTCAAAGTCAAAGTCAAGGTGAACTTTATTGCCATTCAGCTTGCACAACAGTGCAACTGAATGAAATTGCATTACCTCAAACTCAATGTACACATAACATATGCTGATATCAGTACAACAATAACACATATACTAAAGCTAATCCAACAATAACAGCAGTAAGACATTTATGTAGTGCAGTAACAAATACAATGACATGCACCAAGACTATTCCACTTACACATCTTTGTCAGTACCCAAAATATTGCACAAATAATATATTGCACAGATCAAAATCAGACAAATTTCAAATTGCACGAAATGCTAACTTGGCATATTGCACAGAATGTTAACTTGGCATCGTTAATATTGCACATAAGGTATAAGATTGTACTTTCATAGAGTTATTGCATATGTCTGTGAATTACTTCAGCATTGTTGCTCCAGACCTCCATGCATAGCATGGTGTATGTTATTACTGAAGTTCAGGAGTCTGATGGCTTGTGGAAAAAAGCTTCTATTAAATCTGTTGGTTTTGCAACATAAGCTACGGTATCTCCTGCCTGAAGACAAACACAAGAACAGACCATGGGCAGGGTGAGTGCACCCTTGACTATTTTCATGGCTCTGCTGAGGCACCGAGCAGAGTGCAAGTCCTGGATAGATGGGAGCTTGGACCTGATAGTTCTCTCTACCACTTTCACCACTCTCTGGAGAGATTTGCAATCTGAAACTGTGCAGTTTTCATACCACACCGAGAGATTATTAGTCAGGATGCTTTCGATGGTACCCCTATAGAAGTCTATGAAACCTGAGGATGGTAGTTTTGCTCTCCTCAACCTTCTTAGAAAGTGTAGATGCTGCTGAGCCTTCTTGACAATGTGATTAGTGTTTATTGACCAACACAAGTCTTCAGCAATATGCAATCCCAGGAACTTGGTGTTCTTCACCCTTTCCACTGTTTCTCCTTTAATTGTGAATGGAGAATGAGACTTGTGTCTCTTCCTGAAGTCTACTATTATCTCCTTTGTTTTATTCACATTGAGAGCCAGGTTGTTGTTGTCACACTAGACAATCAGTTGGTTCACCTCCTCTCTGTAGGCTTTTTCATCACCATTGCTGATGAGACCCACCACTGTAGTATCATCCACAAACTTAATAATGCGGTTTGTGTTATACTAGTGATGCAGTTATGTGTCAGCATGGTCAACAGTAGGGGTCTCAGGACACATCCTTGTGGTACTCCAGTGTTCAGTGTGATGCTCATTGAGGTGTTGTTGCCTATGCATACCTTTTATGGTCTGTCAATAAGAAAGTCCAGAATCCAGTTGCATAAAGGGGTGCTAACACCCATATGGATCAGTTTCTCAATCAGATGTTGGTGGATGACCGTGTTGAAGGCTGAGCTGAAGTCAATAAATAACATGCAGACATAGCAGTTTTGTTCTCCAGGTGTGCCAAGGATAAGTGAAGGGATAGTGAGATGGTATCTGCTATAGAGCGACTGGCTCTATAAGCAAATTGGAGTAGGTCCAGTGTTGCAGGAAGACTTGATGTTAAGTAGTCTTTGACCAATCTCTCAAAGCACTTCATTACAATGGAGGTGAGAGATACTGGGTGGTAGTCATTCAGGCTTGATGGTGGAGACTTCTTGGGCAGTGGTATAATGGTTGCATTCTTGAAGCCCTTGGGTACTGTGGCTTGGTGTGGAGAGATGTTGAATATGTCAGTAAGAACAATAGTTAATTGGTCAGCACAGTCCCTGAGCACCCACCACCGAATATTACCAGGACCAGCTGCCTTTCTTGGGTTTACTCATCACAGCACCCTTTGAACATCTGCTGGGTGAAGGCAGAGCACTTAATTTTCTTGGTCAGTGGGCATTTTTGTTGCGTTGTATTGTTTCCATTCTTAAACCTGCTGAAGTAGGTGTTGAGCTCATTGAGAAACTCTATGTTATCTTCACATTGAAAAGGCAGGGGCCTGTAGTCTGATATATATTGTATACCTTGCCACAGATGCCTGGAGTCTCTCAGGTCTGAGAAGTGACCCTGAATTTTCTGTCTGTAGGCCCATTTCAACATTGTCTTTAACAGTACAATGTCCATTTCAACATTGTCTTTAACAGCAAAATGTCAGTGTGGCTAATTATATAACATCACCATTGACGCTGGAATACTGAGAGCCTTTGCAATTTATCATCACATCAAGTGATTGTACTCATATTCCATTAATGCTACTGCAGTCCAGTACAAGGGTAGTGCTACATTCTGAGGTGCCAGTCTTCAAGTTACATATTAAAACAAGGTGCCACCTACCTGAGTTGGTAGGTCAAAGGGATATTAAAAATTCCATGATATTTAAGGAAAGAAGAGAAGCCGTAATTTTGAATTAATTTTTATTTATGCTGAGCACATTGGTTGTTTTAAATGAAAGTTTTGTACATGATGTCAATGTAATAACTTCATTTGTAAGGGAAAATCAGTATTAAAGTCATTCAAACTTGAAACCAAGTAGGAACACTATGTTTAATGTGAGAGATAATTAAATTGAATAGTGAAACAAAGGAACAAGGCTCCTCTACTTCCTTTAGAACAGAATAGAATTTCATACCACCCATCTGCTTCAACTTGTAATGCTGTAGACAGTGCTTTTTTTTGTAAACAAACAGATGGTGGTACACATATGTTGCATTTGGGTCAACCCCCCCAGCCCCCTCCATGCAGCCATTCCAGTGTCCCATTATTTGGCTATTTCTCCCCAGTTGCCATAAACACTGTTCAATACTCTCAGTGTACATATTGCTTTCTGCTTTACTTCTACAATGATTACAGATATTTGGAATTAATTTAAAACTTTTATTTCAAAATTTCCAGCACAAACACTGATAGACGTTTGCTAAACAAAGCAATACAGTCTCACCAAGAAAACAGACTTGGCATTAAAACTTCTGCGACTTTGAAACTCACATTCATTAAAACAGCATTGAAACCCACATTCAAAGAAAATGCATCTCGCCAGTGGCAGATTACGTTTACCTCTGGGCTGTTTTCAAATCATAGACCCCTTGCACACATTTTTAGGACCATGCAAAATTTCTTTGATTCACCTTCCTGGTTGTATTAAATTATAATATATAATAGTCAAATTATACCCCTTGTATAATACAACACCACTTGTTAGAGCATGTTTTAAATTTATAGCCAGTAAGCAAAGAAACAAAACATATGAACCAATAATGCCAAAACTGTCCAATTCAGAACATTTCAACCATAAAAGGCCACTGAAACTTGTGACATTACAACCCACCAATATCAGTCAATATGCACAGTCTCTGCAGAAGTAAAAGTCATCTGAATAATTCCACATTAAAGAGATATGACTGTAACTAATGAAAAGATTGCTGCTAGCAAAACACTTTATATTTAAGTATTTCATCTACAAATTCACTGCCTGCTGCCCTTGAAGAATAAACTGCCTATGTTACATTAAAAATGATAAGCTGGTACTATTGTAATAGGGAATGGATGGCAAACTAAAACAGGTTCATGGTAACTAGGCATCTTATCCAAAGGAGGTCATACTCAGGAATGTAGCACCCCACCCTCTTAAAAACCAAAACAGTATCAGTAATCCATTTACATGCTGTGGGAATAGAATCCACAGCCTTCTGCATCAGAACAAAGGTATGCTACCTACTGTGCTACTAACACCGCTTTAAAACTCTAAACACACAACAGTGATACCATTTGCTAAGCAAAATAGTTGCATATTTTGGGTAGAGGATTCAGTCTCTTGTTTCCTGTAGCTAAGGTACAGGGCTTGAGCCTTCCTAACCACCTGCTAACTCTAACTAGGGCATTTCACTGTTTTACACACACACACACACACACACACACACACACACACACACACACACACACACACACACACACACACACACACACACACACACACCTACCTCAACCTTTTAATGCAAGAAATCTGGACAAAATCTAAAATAAATATGAACAAATTATAAATATTTCTCTCATGAACTTAGAAAATTGATACAGTAACAGGATTTGTGCTAGTATGCATTTTTCTAAAGGATATGAAGTCTATACCTCAAATATCTGTCATTATTTAGCAACTTCAATCCTTTTATGAGGAAACAACAAAAATCTGGGACAAAAATCTGGACATTCTGCAGAAAACTGGGCAGTTGACGGGTATGCTACCTATCTCTTACACACACACACACACACACACACACACACACACACACACACACACACACACACACACACACACACACACACACATATACACACACACACACGCACCTGTCAACCTCTTAGCACAAGAAGTCTGAGCAAAACCTGTCAGAATGGGAGGACAAAGGTCCAAAACTAGGGACAAAGGCCCAAAACTAGGGACACATTTTAAATATTGCTCTTATAAATTCAGAAAGTTGCTAGAATAACAAGATTTGTGTTAAAATGCATTTTCTAAAAGATATAAAGTCTGAAACTAAACTCAAATGCATGCCATTAGTTAGTAACTTTAATCCTTAATTTATACCAGTGAAAATAAAAAAAGACAATTTTTATGAGGAACAGACCAAAAATATTAAGCAAAAATCTGGACATTCTGTGAAAATCTGTACAGTTGAGAGGTATTACACACACATACACCCCTACCTCCCTCTTAGACCCTCCCCCATACCTCTCAACCTTTTAGAGCAAGAAATCTGGACAAAGCCACACATAATGAGGGGGACAAATGTCCAAAAATAGGGACATGTTTTAAATATTGTTCTTACAAACTTAGAAAGTTGATAGAACAAGTTTTGCATTAGTATGAATTTTCTGAAGGATATGAAGTCTAAAGCTCAAATGTCTGCCATTATCTGCTGTCTTAATCCTCAATGATTTGCCAGGGATTGCCAGAAAAACACAGCTTTATGAGAAACAGACCACTGATGTGAGACTAAAATCTTGACATTCTGCAAAAATCTGGACATTTCACTCACACACACACACACACACACACACACACACACACACACACACACACACACACACACACACCCGCCTACCTATTTCTTGCACACATGCACACACACACACACACACACACACACACACACACACACACACACACACACACACACACACACACACTCCTCTTAAAAACTTAAACACACACACACACCTACCACTCACATGTCCGGTCGCGGTCCACAGTCCAAATATCTTCAGGAATTCAAATTCTGTGCATGCGGACCAGGAAGATGTAAATGATCGGTAGCACATCACATAGACACTGAAGGTCTTCTGTATCTGTGTGACCAGATGCAAAGGGCATTCTTAAAGAATGCCCTTAAAAAGAAAGTTTTTTTTTTAAAGAAACAGGGCAGCAGACTGGCCCAAAAAAATCCTTGGCTGTCGATAAAAAAAGTGGTTATCTCTAAAATAGAATATGGGTTCCCCTTTGCAACCTTACATTCCATCTCAAACGCAAGTAAAATACAAACCACTATAAACAAAATATGCAGATTTATTCTTACAGAACCCCAAACTCATCACTGCCACATTCTACAGAGGTGTAACTGGCTACATGTAAATGAAGGAGCCACATTTCTTCTTAACTGTCACATCTACAAGGTGTTAAAACTGGGATACTGTCCCACATGAAAATAAAATTACAAATCAGTAAACCTAACTGCACACTTGCAGCCAAGAAAACCATCTATCCATCGACATTCCCTTTTTCCCATTTTTGCACATGGGGTCAGTATGTCACTTCAACACTGAAAATAATCTAGAGCCAAGGTTTACATCACCACATCCCCAGCCCTACCACGGTTGTTCTTCCACACCATACACTTGCACGCCCACTTACATCTATGGCCAGTTTAGACTGTCTAATCCACATAAAGCACATCTTTATAATGTGGGAGGAAACTGAAGTACCCGCAGGAAACCCACACTAACACAGGGAGGACATGCAGACTCCACACTGTTGGCAACCCAGCCGAGAATCAAACGAGGGCATCTTTTGCTGTGAGGTATCAGTGCTATCTGCTGCACCACTGTGCTGCCCACAGCCAAGAAAGTAGCACTACTCTTATTGGACTTTTCTTTTTAAACCATCCCAGGAGAAAGTGTTATCTCTAAGCCAGGCCCAGCTATATGGAATTGATTACTTGCAAAAGTGAGATAGCAACAGACACAACAATTATTGAAAAACAAACAAAAAGAATAACTGTTTAAGGACATCAAATGCTCTTGCTTTCATGACAATGGCTAGTCCTTGTACATCATGCTGCTGTCACATTTGTCTTGTAAAGATGTAACAAATGACCACTGGTCAAATGCCAACCATAATTGCTCATACAGTAGATTATATCGGTTGCATTTATAGCTGTAAGTAACATACAAATGTATTGTCTTTATCCTGTTACTGTACTATGTACAACTTTTTATATTCTTTAATTTATGTAAACATTTTCTGTGTTTTGCACCATGATGCCTGGCTCATAGCTGAAAAGGTACTGTCAATCAATTCACTTACCTACCTGGTAATCAAACTGAAATAAATAAATAAAGAATGGATCTCATGTGCTTCTGTCTACTAGTATTTACTATGATGTTCTTATGTCAGCAGCCTAATTACTGTTTTTGCAAATATACATTTAAATCAAGTGTTTACATCAGAAATTGTAATTTTCATTTATCCTGTTTTCCTATACATTATGAAGGACAACAGATTTTCATTAAACATATGTCATGATTGCTTATGTCACATTTTCTCCAGTTCTTGGCTACTACTGGTAGTGCTGCTTAAGATGGATTATTACAGAGGTGATAAGAGACAGTGAAGTACTGCATCACTAATAATATGGACAGTTCAGCAATTCAACAAGTAATTAGAAACAATTGGTATTTGCTTCCTAAAGTGTCACTTGTAACAGATGGCTACCAAGGCCTGTCTATAGCAGAGAGAGAAATATGAAGGATATGTTCACTGGCAGTGTTGCTAGAGGCAGACTGACTCAGAATACTAAAACAAGAACCTTTTCTTTTTTCATCCAAGAAATGGCAGTATTTATCATTTTAATAATAGAGCAGATGTTAAAGCCCATTTTATGCTATACAGTGTAAGATGAATGCTTTTTTTCTGAGTTAGGAAGAGCGGATAAAAAACTAAAGACCTAATTAGTAAGTATTTCACTGGTATAAAAACATAGCACTGATACTTCAGACAGACATTGCCTGAATTATGATGCTCTCCATATTTTTTAAAATTCATATACTGGAAGTTGTTTTAAACCACAACCGTAGTAGTAATGGGGACATCAATTTCTTACAGACAGAATCAAAATAACATGGTATCTTGCACAATATGGTAGTAGCCTGAATAAAATGCTTTCTATTGGGAAAGGCAGATTTTATATGATTTTTATTAAAATATGTTGTTTTATTGCTTGAAAGTAAATTATGTTGCAGCATGTTTACAGTGCTTGTGTGACATTTTAACCTGTGTTTATCACTGCTATTGACTGGTCCTTATATATAAATGTAGTTTTGACATAAGCAGTTTTGTCTTAGGAATGTCTAATGGGGGGGGGGGGGGGCTTCACAGTATTACTTCATTAGGAATGATTTTTAGCCATTACAGTATTTGCAGAGTTACTGCAGTGGTGGTGCTGCATTGTCGCCTCACAGTAAGACGCTGTCCTGTTCGATTGTCAGCTAAAGCGTCTTCTGTGTGGAGACATGCGTGAATGGGCGTACCTTCATTGAAGGTTGTGCATCAGGGCTGGCAACTTGGCACGTAAAAATCTGCTGCCAATCATTAGCGAACTGGAGTTGCGCTGTGGCGACCCCTAACTGGGAAAAGCCAAACGACACAACAACAGTAGTTGCAGAGTTGTTACTGATCTTGTTGTGTGTAATTTAGTGTCAGAAAAATATGTATTAGTGTATGTATTAGTAATATGCTTAGTGCATTTAAGGCTTGAAAAGGGTTAACACATTTATTCTATTTCACACTGCATAAAATCTGCACAAATTGCAGAAGCTTTCTAACCTTGTATTGTCATGAAATATGTGCAGCTATAATCTTTGCTTATGCTTTGGAAATTTACAGGGAAGCAGATAATTTCTGCTTGTGTCAGGAAAATAATGAATAGATGTATCACTTGTATTAATGTTATGAGACTTAGACAAGGAGTTCTGCTTGTGCTGTGAGAAAATACACAGCTGCAGAAGCTATAGATAATCAGAACAAAGACTGCTTGAAAATATGTACTGCAATCAGCATTTGCTTGTGCCTAAGCTAGAAAGGTACCTTGAAATGTAACACATGTATTAGAACTACACAATAGAAGCTTGTAACGGGCTAGAGCCCACCAAGGCCAGGTTGTTTTTCTCAAAATGTTTTTCATAAATCCAGTCATGTCAGCAGAAAATCTGAGTAACATCTGCTGTAGAACAATACTGAAAGTTGTGTTTGATTACGTCAACCATAGAAGGCAATGTCTTGTAGAACAGTATAAGAATAGCATACTTCCTGTTAGTAGTTAGGCAAAATCCTGTATTTGCATGTTTTTGTCTCCTTGCAGCAAGTTATTAAATGTGCTTTATCTGAACCTTACGTGTATTGGCCTTTGAATTTTTTCCTTTGACAGATTGGTCCTTCAGACTGGAAACCCTCACTTCATCTCGGATCAGACAGGCCAGGTGGCTTGAAACCGTACAGGGAAGAAACCACATCAGTTCTCCTTATTTGAAAAGCCCTCCAAATGAATTGTCGTACAAAAGAGGCCAGCCACTTTCTGATCTATGACTGAAGGATGGGTTTTTCACGAACCAGGTGATCAATCACAAAGGCTCAGCTAAGGTGAATCTACCTTTTTTTTTTCTGTTTTAGATCAGGGACTAGATTTGTATTGTTTTTGTCAGGACTGTATTTTTACAAGTCAGGGACAGAAAAGATTACTGTCTTGTCATAGATCAGGGAAACAGAGTAGGTAGGCAGTCACTCTGAAGAGACGATAACAAAATCCATGGTACCACGTTAAAAATAAGGAGTTACGTAACGATTAAAAAGGGTAGAACAAAATGGGTAATAATTGCACAAAAAGACCCCAAAATCCGCCGTTAACCAAAGACGCAAAATACATGCAGTCACAGCGTGCTGATAATATTAAATACTACTCAAAGTGGGTTAATAAGTATGAATTTGATGGTAAATTAGAAAAATCCTTGCTTATCAAACTTGTCAAACAGCTTAAAACCGATTTCAAAGGTCGGGTAAAAAAGCAGCGCCAAATAGGAATTCCTCAGGCACACAGGTGGATTGAGGAAGTAAACCGTAGGGAACAAAAGAACAATAATTCAAAAGCAATGTTTTTAGATAAGGAGGACAATAACTTAGTAATAGCATCTGCCCCTCCGCCCCCATTACCAGAATATGAAGCAAGTGAACAAGTTAGCCCACCCCTGCGATATCCTGCTGCCACTGTAAACAGAGACACTACAAAAGCAAAACCATTTATTAGAGATACCATCGAGACCAGGTCTCGAACATGGGCAGGTAACTCAAAAGGGGACATTGAATTATATCAAATGGGTAGGAATTCACGATCTATGAGTGAAGAAGAAATATGCCCACTCATAGAAGTATCTAATCCTCAGGCAGGGCAGGAAGGTCAGGACCCAACTATTCTAGTGTATAGACCCTGGACTTCAGAAGACATCTGGAAAGCCACTGAGGGAATTCCCCATCCAAAAGTTAATTTTAGAAAGTTCTTAGAAGATTTATAAGGAATGAGGCTAAGTTATAATTTAAATGGAGAAGAGGTAGAAAAAGTAGTCAGACAAATTGTGGGACCAGATTGGCACATGATTAGTGGCAACTGGAATCCCCATGATGCTGCACACAGACCCCTCCCACATAGCAGCGCAGAACTAGACAACACAGTAAAAGGTCTTACAGACCGCATCTCTGAGAAATGACTGGACTTGCATTAATCAATGCATCCAACAAGAAGGTGAAACTATTGACAGATATTATGCCAGACTGTTAGAATGTTTTAATAACCATTGTGGAATGCAGGTTCCTGAAGATCAGACACAAGATTCCCCATATGAGCTGCAGTTAAAGAATGCATTTTTGAAAGGCAGCATTGCACCCATAAGCAGTTTTATTACAAAGCACATGGTAGATCATCATACAAGCAGGTTACAGTCATTACTTGAATATGCTAGGCATGCCGAAAGGCATTTTAATAGCAAAAAGAAAAAGAAAGCCCAAGTATTTTCTGTAGAAGATGGAGCAGAAGTCTATGTAGTACAGTCCGGGAAAAAGGGCAAGAGAAATGCCCAGGGAAACAAACAATCTGATCAGCGATCAGAGGACTTTGAAGGGCGAAAGAAAAGGGGTGAATGTTTTAAATGCGGTAAAAAGGGACACTTGGCAAGGGATTGCAAAAAAACCAAGAAGGCAACCACGGAAGACAAGGAGGGTGAGGATTGACTATATGATAGTCAAGAATCACTAGAAGGGGATAGCAGAGAAAGGACCAATGAGAATGTGATAGAAGGAGTAGATGATGTGACAGAAGAAATAGAGGAAGTGCAGGAAGTTACGGATAGTGAAGAAAATGAAATATTGGATTTAGCTTTATTGAGCTTAGAGCTCTATATAGCAGACACAAAACCAGAAGTTGCACTCCTGGTAGAAGGGAGGGAGGTCAAATTCTTGTGTGACTCAGGGGCATCACGGACCCTGATACATCCCTCCAAACTGCCAGAGAATTCAGAGTCACCTGATTACATACTAGTGAAAGCAGCTAATGGACAGCTGTATCGGGAGCCCCTCTCCTATAATATTGCAATAACTGATCCTGTTTCAGGATTGACCCAGGAAAAGCAAAATTGTTGTTTCTGCAAAATGCCTAGTAAACCTCTTGGGCAGAGACCTTATGCAGCTATTAGGTATAGCAGTAGTTCCGACTATGCAGGGTATGGAAGCACAGTGACAAATTGATACCTTTGCAGTGCAATCGGAGGGTGAAATGTTTTATTGGTACAGCCAGGACTTGGTTACGACTGGTCCAGGGGCAGTGACCGAAGAGTTGATGAATGTAGCCATCAGCAAGTTCCCCTCCCTTGACATTGATAAACAACATTTGTTGCACTGTACACTGTATTATTGTAACACACCAGGACCTGATAAGGAATATGAGCAAGGATTGTTTAGAAATTGTGCAAATAGATTGATATTACGTAATCTGTACTGGGACATGGAAGAGAACAGTGTAGCCAGCTGTTCATTGCCCCAGGAGTTCTTTGCACTCTATAAATTTAATCAATTACCACATGTTAGCTTAACTAAGGACACAAATGTAAAATGGGTAGATTTAGGAGAAAAAGTCACGAGATGGGAAAAGCAGACAGAGTTAGAGCTGTCAGAACAGGGAATACAAATGCAGAAGTTGAATTGGATAACTCAGACCCACCCAGCCGTGCACTTGCAGTCTAGCAAGGACAGCTGATTAGCACTCCTATTAAAGGAGGAAGAGAATGCCTTACAGAATATACCAGAAACTCTTTAGTCAACAGGAAAGTCAGATGTAGGACTTATTTGTACAGCGGGACCAGTTACTATCACGCCAAAGTCAGCATTTAGACCACAGAAAAAACAGTATCCCTTAAGAAAAGATGCAGAGGTAGGAATCAAACCTATTATAGCAGCTTTAAGGGGTGCTGGTGGAATCTCCTGATTCACCATGTAACACACCCTTATTTCCTGTTAAGAAAGCGAATGGTGAATGGCATATGGTCCAAGATTTACAAGCTGTAAATGACGCAGTAATACCAAGGGCACCTACAGTGCCAGACCCACACACCCTGTTGAATGATTTAAAACCTCAGCAGAAATATTTTTCTGTGGTAGATCTCAGCAATGCGTTCTTTTTGATACCAATACACCCTGGCAGCCAATATTGGTTTGCATTCACATTTCAGGGGAAAAGGTATTCATATACGCAACTACCATAGGGATATTGTGAAAGTCCGACAATATTCTCACAAGAAATGGCAAACAACTTGGTGGGATTTACCCCACCAAGAGCAGTCAGATTTTACTTTATGTTGATGATATCCTGCTGGCGGCCTCCACTCAGCAAGATTGCAAAGAAGATACCATAGCGCTATTACAATTTTTAGCCACTGAAGGACATAAAATAAACAAAAATAAACTGCAGCTTTGGACAAAACAAGTTAAATACCTAGGATATGTAATATCCAAAGAGGGTAGGACATTAGATGAGGACAGAAAAGTAGCGATTTTGCAAGCACCAAAACCCACTACCAAGAAGGAAATGATGTCCTTCCTGGGTACGACTAATTTTTGCCGGAGCTGGATTCCAAACTATGCCATGGAATCTGCACCGCTGACTAACCTGATATATAAAAAGCCTATGGCAGCACAGGATTTGTTACAATGGACACCAGAAGCAGAATCTGCTTTCTGCAAACTGAAACAGTTAATAGCGTCCTCATTAGTTTTAGGATTACCAAACTATCATAAATGTTTTTTCCAAACTGTAGATTGTAAGCAAGGTTATATGACATCAGTGTTAACACAGCAGCATGGGGACAAGCAACGCCCTATTGCTTATTATTTATCACAACTAGACCCAGTGGCATGGTCTTTACCCCACTGTGTACAAGCAGTAGTTGCAGCTGCAATGGCAATACAGGCTTCGGCCTCAGTAGTTTTGTTCCACCCTCTCACATTGAGAGTGCCTCATGCAGTCGCGATTATTTTACTGCAAGAGAAGGTAGCATATCTTTCCCCTGCTAGGCATCTTTCCTGTATGACTATATTGTTGAGCCAACCTCATATGACAATTGAACGATGCACGACTTTGAACCCTTCTACCTTGCTCCCAACCCCTGCAGATGGCACACCACATAGCTGCCTGCAGGTGATTGAGCAAAGGACACTGCCTAGAAAAGATCTCACGGATGTCCCCTTGGATGATGCCGAGGTGACATACTACGTGGATGGCTCGTGCAAAAGGGGTCCTGCAGGACAGACCCTAGTAGGATATGCAGTAGTTTCTGATACTGAGATTATAGAAGCGAAACCTTTACCACACAATTTATCTGCACAGGCAGTAGAATTGATTGTCTTGACACGGGCATGCACCTTAGCAAAGGGTAAATGTGTGAACATTTTTACTGACAGCCAGGATGCTTTTTCTACTGTACATGTTTTTGTGCAACAGTGGAAAAAATCGAGGAATGATAACATCTACTGGCAAACCAATCAATCATGTACAGTATTTTAGATCTTTTAGAATCTATTCAGTTACCTCAGAAAGTAGCTATTTGTAAATGCACAGCTCATACCAAACAACAGGATAGGATTTCAAAAGGTAATGTGAGAGCTGATACAGATGCAAAACAGGCAGCTTCAGAAGTATTTCTTTTGAATGAGGAATTACAACCCTCTGAGATTTTAGACTTAGAAATGTTAAAGACAATGCAGACACTTACTACGCAGGCTGAAAAACAAAGATGGGTAAGACGAGGAGCAATTCTTGAAAAAGGGCTGTACATCTCTAAAGAAGGGAAACCGATATTACCATCTAATTTGTTTAGATATGCAGCTTTGTTGAGCCATGGGCAATGCCATGTCTCAACAGGGGGGATGGTACAGCTGGTGAACCGAGTGTTCACGACATATGGATTCTTAAACTACTCTAAAAAGTTTTGTTTAATGTGCCACATTTGTAACAAACATCATGCACAAGGGGCATTAAAGCCCAAGCAAGGGAGTTTCCCTACACCACCATATCCGTTTCATACTATCTGTATGGATTTCATAGAATTGAACAAATGTGAAAATAAGAAGTATTGTCTTGTCATTATAGATATGTTTTCCAGATGGGTGGAAGCCTTTCCGACTAAAAATCCAGATGCGACTACCATAGCAAAAATCCTTGTTAAAGAAATCATCCCTAGATTCGGCATTCCGGAAAGGATCTACAGTGACATACAGCAGTTAAGTAAACATTTTGGTATTTCTTTAAAAAATCATTGTGCATATCATCCACAATCTGCAGGGTTAGTTGAGAGGCATAATGGGATTTTAAAGAGTAAGCTAAGAAAGTTAATAGCAGAAATAAAGAGAAATTGAGTGTACTGTCTGCCCCTGGCATTGTTGAGCATGAGAACTGTTCTGAATGCAAAAGGATTGACTCCTTTTGAAAAACTATTTGGAAGGGCTTATTATATACCTCAGTGGAAACCTCTCATGCCAGCAGACCAGGAAGCCGACTGTACACTAGCAGAGTATATGAGAAATTTGTTGAATTCTAAACATCTGTTACAGTCAAATTCTGTTTCAGATAAAGAACAAACCAGACCATCAGAAGTGGCAGTGGCTCCAGGAACCTGGATCTGGATGAAGACAATAAAAAAGAATTGGACGTCACCAAAGTGGGAAGGTCCATATCAAGTGCTTCTGTCGACACCCACTGCAGTCAAGATCGCAGAGCGTGCCTCGTGGATCCACTTGACGCACTGCAAACTAGTTAAGAACTTTGAACTGGACAAAAATCTTGTCACATGTCAAGAGCAAAAATGATAGAATCCAGAAAAAACAGGAATGCAGAACAACCATTTCCTCAGAAGTATTGCATAATCATCCTGTTAACTGTATTGGTGACAATAATCTTTTTGTTGTGGCCATTCCTTTTCACAGCCACACAAACTGAACTGAATAAACGTGAAGCGTTACTCATAGACTGGCACCCAAACTTCAACACTTACCAGGCAATTAAATATGTGTATGCTGAGACTTTCAATGTTTTGAATTGCTGGATTTGCACAGCTTTGCCGACAGCATATGGGGGGTTATTAATGACTACAGTCCCCCTAGGGGTCAACGAGACCTGGGAAAACTTGATTTATGATACCTCAACCATTACATCACAAGATAAACTAGTATTGCACTTGTCTATTCCACAAAAGGGAACTGTGTGTTTTTATAAAAATTATACTGTTCAGGTGGGTTGGAGCAATTGCAATGTGACTGTTCCTTATAAATGTTACACTAAAGCTAACAATGCAGGTTCTTATTGTAATATAAACTACAATTCATTTCTTGAATTGATGCACAAAACAATTGATGAAGTAAAACATAATTCTGTTCTCTATAAACAACTGTCTATAATTGATAGAAAAATGTTTCATGCAGGACGAGTGTATATTCATAGCAAAGTTACTACTAAAGCAGATGACTGTTATTTTGTATGTGGCAGAAAGGCATACAAATGGTTACCTGAGAATTGGTCCAGCAGTTGTTTTTTGGGCTACCTGGTCCCAGCCATATGACACACTGCAGTTTTGCCTCGAGGAAAAATTCAAAATGTCCGAGAAGTCATCAAGAAACCTGTAAATCCAGTGGGGCAAATTGATGCACGTTGGAAAAAACATCATTCTATAGGCAATGGACTGACACACATGGACTTGAGTGATAGTGTTATATTGTGGGCAGGCATATTACCAGCATATGGAGCAGTGAAATCGATTTGGGAGCTGAGAAAACTGTCTAAACTTCTCGAAGTAATGAGTAATGCAACTTTTTCCACTCTCGAATTGGTGACTGATGAACTGAATGCCATGAGAACTGTAGTGCTTCAAAACCGCATGGCTCTCGACTTCACCCTAGCGGCGAGAGGTGGTACTTGCGCTTTAATCCAGGAGGAGTGATGTTCATATATTCCTGACCATAAACACGAGATAGACAATTACCTTGAGGTAATTCAGCAAGTGTCGGCCATGACCAAACCAGGACCAAACCCACTGACGGACTTTTTCCAGAAATGGTTTGGGGGGGGGTAATATCCTAATGGACATCCTGATTGCCATTTGTGTAGGAATGATCCTAGTGGGAGTATGTGTTTGCTGTGGCATCCCCAGCATGAAAA